>NC_133647.1:188463711-188714648 GCF_009905375.1 Apium graveolens
GATGTTTGTTGAAGAGCTATCTCAGAACAACTCCTGACATCAAAGAGATCAGAAATTGAAGCCAAGTCAAAGATCTACAACTGCTTAAATTCTGAAGTGTATACAGACTGAAGCTGTTATCAGACCTTGAGGATGGTAAAGCTATAAGTACTGTAAGTTGTAGTTATCTAATCAAATTCTCATGCATTTGTACTTAATGTTTTTGACATCATCAAATATCTGTTAAACTTGTATATTATGCTAATTTACAAGTTGGGGGAGATTGTTAGATATATTTATGATGTCATGTCTAATATGATTTGTGTTTAGTTTTCAGATCTTACTTAATAGGACAAATCAGGACTTAACTGGAAATCAGTACTTATACTGAAGTCAGGACTTAAGATATCAGAACTTAAGTTGTCAGGACTTAAGATATCAGAACTTAAGTTGTCAGGACTTAAGTTATCAGGAGATAATTATCAGGAGATAATATCAGGACTTAAGGAGACGTTCAGATAAGGAAGGCGGCTGATTGAAAGGAAAGAAGATCAAGACAAATATAAGAAGAGATATGCATGAAGAAGAATTCTATAAAGAATAGAATACTTGGAAGAAAAGATAACTGATTGATATATATTAGGAAGCAGAATTATATTCGATATCAATTAGAAGATTATCTTGTAACTGTGTAGTATATAAACACAGGCATAGAATTTACACTATATGTGTTATCATAATCGAGTTTATTATTCATTGTAACCCTAGCAGCTCTCGTGATAATTTGTTCATCACTGAGAGAGGACAGTTCTTTGTAACAGAGTTTATTGTATTGAATAAAATCTGTTTTATGTTACTTGAGTTCTTATATTCGATTTGATTGTAGTAAACACTGTATTCAACCCCCTTCTATAGTGTGTGTGACATAACATTCTTTTAAAACTCTTTTCAACAATTCTCAATTCAATACTAAACCCGCTAGTTTAACTTCGAAAAGAAGTATACTAGGCCTAATTATACAATACACAACTATAATATAATATAATATAATATAAAAAACTTTACATAATAGAACTTACACTAGTCCGCAAACCCTGGACCAACCATCTTTCCAAAAGCTTCTTCTTTGCTTCCTTGAATTACGTGGTTAAACAACGCAAGCTAATCCTCACTGGAGGTTAAATTTGAAAACAGGCAAGTATGAGCGAAAGAAATGCTCAGCAAGATCAGTATAATATATAGATGGTGTTTTTGATATAAAACCGACAATTGCAATAGAGCAGAACATTTAAAATCATAATTGCTGAATAAGAAAATTTAGTTAAGAAATCCCAGAATTGGTTCTTTATCTGTATTAAAAAAATCCTTTTGACATGCTTCAGCAATGCTTTGAATCTTGATGAGAATAAACTCGTAAAACAGTGTTTACGGAAATATCATAAACAACAATAACATGAAACAGTGATTTGGACTGAATCATAAACTTTATTCAAAACCGAATTCTTGATATTAATACTTATTTTGTTGTCATATCAAATGAGATATCAATACGAACTTTGATGCTCACAACATCCCATACTGAAGTCAACATCAATCATCTATACTAATACCACATGTGATATTTAACAACAACCTAAATATCCACATCAACCAGAATCTGAATCAAAACTGTATTTCACCTTTTATCCGAAACCAAAATACTTGATAAATCATTCATTATATGATTATCAAAAGCAATATAATAATTTAGATTGGAATCCTCGAACGACGGTGTGTTGCCGCTGGTGATCAGCCGCGGAGCAACACCGGTATGCCGAAACATATCCAACTAAACAAAAGGGGCACCCAAGGCACATATTATATCATGTATAATACATGGCTCTCTGCTGGACCGCCGCCACGGCCTCTTATGCAACCAATAACCATCCAATCTTAAAAATTTTATTTTAAAGGGGGTCATCTTGATACCCTTATTAATTTTATTATTCCCCCCCTCACATGGGCAAGATACTCGCAACCAAATTATTTTTCTCAAAATCCAAAACCTTTATAAATCCATTAATTTGATAAGTAAAAATACTTAACTATTCTGAACATAGAATATCAGAGAGTACTTGCATAAATGGAATCATTTAATTCAACGATATGTAAAACATTTATCTATTCAGAAGTGAGAATAGAGAAGAATACTTGCATAATCATAAGCAGTTTGATATGAAAAATGTTGAACTATTCCGGAATTAGAATAGCGTCGAAGACTTGCATAACAGGATTCAAAATAAAAATCACTTGAACAATAAGTGAAGACAGGGACACTTGCCTTTGGTTTTTAGGAGTTAGTGTTAGGAATATATGTGCATTAGTTTGATGATATGTTTAACAAAACACTTAAGTAGAAATCTAGTGTTTGTAGCCTCAACGGATAAGACCATTTTGGCTATCCGTTGATGGTGTAGCTTTACTTAGAAATAAGTCTAGTGTTGTAGCACATTTCAGTCTCTGAATTTGAGATATAATTCTTCTGTGTTGAGGGAAATTATAAGTCATGTTGACTACTAGAGGATATGCAGATAGGAAGGCCAATTGTAAATATTTCATGTCTTGTAATTTTGTATAAATGAAATGGTGTCAACGGATAACTTAAAGACCTTCAATGGATGAGAAACAAAGCTTCAACGGATGTCTCTAAAGCTTCAACGGATAACATCCTTCAACGGATGAGTGCATCAACGGATAGAGCTTCAACTGCTAACACATCAACGGATGAAGCCATCAACGGATGAAGGCTTCAACGGATGTTCTGTTAGATAGCAGTTGACAAGTGGTAGTTGTACCTACAAACAGAGGCACATGGGTTGACAGAGACAACTGAGATGTGGTAGCCTATTTCAGGAATATCAGAAAAAGCAGCCGTTCTACTCTAGTATAAAGAGGCAATAGTCAACAATACACTGGAGTAAAATGGAGAAGAAACAAGTGGAAAACTTATTTTATAATTGTACTTTTTATCTTTTTCTTCACTTGTAAACTTGGTAATATATAAACCAAGTAGCAGCTAGTAATTAGATATGAATTTTTCCAGAACTGTTTAGAAAAATCTTGAGAGAAAAATTATCTAGTTTGTACTAGGATGCAGCTGTGATCAACTTCTTGAATCACAGATTTTCTGAAATACCATCTCTGGTGGAACAACAATCCACCAGAAAAGTTTTTAAGGTCTGTTGTGTTCTTTACATTAGTGTTTGAATATATCTGTCTGTATTAGCTTAAAGCAATTCATACACTTGTTTATCTTAAACACATAGCCTTTGAAACTGCTCAAAACTTGAAAAAGTTTTGAGATTTACATTCAACCCCCCTTCTGTAAATCTCATTGTTAGTTCATTAGGAATAACAATTGGTATCAGAGCTAGCTCTTGACACACAAAGAGTTTAAATATCTTGGAAACTAACAAAGATGAGTAAGAAGGATATTGGAGTAAAAATCCCAGTTCTTGACAAAGACAGTTATCACCATTGGAAGGTGAAAATGCACCTTCATCTACTCTCCCAAGATGAAGGTTATGTAAACTGCATTGAGAATGGTCCTCACATTCCCCACAAAGTAGCCACAGTTCCTACGGCCACAATTGCTGTTGGTCAATCCATTCCAAAACCTAGAGCAGAATGGACAATGGAAGACACAGAAGAAGTCCACAAGGATAAGAAGGCTATGAACATTTTGTTTAATGGTCTTGACAAGGATATGTTTGATAATGTGATAAATTGCACAACTGCCAAAGAGGTTTGGGACACAGTTCAGCTACTGTGTGAAGGTACAGAACAAGTAAAAGAAAACAAAATGCAGCTTCTCATTCAACAGTATGAGTATTTTCATTTTGAAGAAAATGAATCTTTAAATGACACATTCAATAGATTCCAAAAGTTGTTGAATGGACTGAAGCTGTATGGTAGAGTGTACCAGGTGAAGGATTCAAATCTTAAATTTTTAAGATCCTTGCCAAATGAATGGAAACCCATGACTGTCTCCTTGAGAAACTCTCAAGATTATAAGGACTTCACTCTTGAAAGATTATATGGAATCTTGAAGACTTATGAACTAGAGCTGGAACAGGATGAGGTATTGGAGAAGGGAAGAAAGAAAGGAGGTTCAGTTGCCTTGGTAGCTGAAAATGAGAAAGAATGCAGACAAGAAACTGTGAGATCTACATCAAACTCCAAAGATGGCACAAGCAAATCAGAATCAAGCAAGGGTAAGGAGCAAGTTGCTGAGAATGAAGACAACTCCAGCCAAGATGACTCTGATGGTATTGATGAGCATCTTGCATTTCTGTCCAGAAGATTTGCAAAGATGAAATTTAGGAAAAACACTAGAGCCACTAAACCTCATAAGAACATGGTGGACAAATCCAAGTTCAAGTGTTACAATTGTGGTACAAGTGGACACTTTGCAAGTGAGTGCAGAAAGCCAACTTCTAAAAAGAAGAAATTTGACCAAGTAGATTACAAAAAGAAATATTTTGATCTGCTCAAGCAAAAGGAAAGGGCTTTCATTACTCAAGAAAAAGACTGGGCAGCTGATGGAGAAGAAGAGGATGAAGATGTGGAATATGTCAACTTGGCTCTCATGGCTGATTCTGAGGAAAATGAAGTTAGTTCATCAAGCAACCAGGTAATCACTACTGATTTAACACAGCTTACTAAAGAAGAGTGCAATGATGCTTTTAATGACATGTCTACTGAACTGTATCATTTACGTGTGTCTCTTAAATCTCTTGCTAAAGAAAATAGTAGGATTAAAGAGAACAATTTGTTTTTAAGTGATAGAAATGCTGTGTTAGAAGATAAGTTGATTGACCTAGAGAAAACAAAGCTACATTGTATATCTGTTGAAAATGAACTAGCCTGGAAGACATCTAGGGATGTTAGTGCTCAAATTGCCAAGGTCCAAGGAATTGAATCATTCTGTGAGACTGCCTGGAATAAAAACAAAAAGAAACTGGAATTAATTGATGGGCTGTCAACGGATGTGGAATCAACGGATGATGAAAGTTATCCGTTGAAGGAAGAAAAGGAGCATCCGTTGAAGGTTCCTCAATTAAAACAGGCAGATGTTTCTAAAAGTGAAAATCTAAGGAAACTCAACAAAAAGTTTGGTTCAACTTCCAAGAACTTTGTCAAAGAAGAAGCAAGCACATCCAAAGATTTCAGTAAGGTGAATATAGGACACATGACCTTAGAATAGTTAAAGAATAGGCTCAAAGTGGTTGAGGATAAAAAGGAAACTAAAAGGAAATCTAATAGAAATGGGAAGGTAGGGGTTAACAAACATAACAATTACACACCTGATAAGTATGCTCCTAGAAAAAGCTGTGTGCATTGTAGTAGTGTTAATCATCTATCTGCTAATTGCAAATCTATTAAGAAAACTCCCATACCTGTGCCCTCTTCCATGCCTAATATGTCTGCATCACCTCTACATGCTATGCCTGTAATGTCTCATCAGAATCCTTATGCACATTTTGCTAACATGCCATATTTTAACAATCCTTATCTTGCTGCATTTAGTATGCCTCAAATGCCATACAATATGCCAATATGGAATAACATGCTTGCACAATCCATGCCTTATCAAATTCCAAATGTGCTAAATGATTCTGTGATTAACCCTACACCTCAACCAACTACATCTAAGATCAAGGTTGACTCAAAGTTACCTAAGTCTAAAGATGCAGAAGGAATGAAGTCTAGGAGAAAGGATAACAAGAATGGACCCAAGGAAACTTGGGTACCAAAATCAACTTGATTGATTTTATGGTGTGCAGGGAAAAAGAAGAAATCTATGGTACTTGGACAGTGGCTGTTCAAGACACATGACAGGAGATTTCTCCCTACTCACAGAGTTTAAGGAGAGAGTTGGCCCTAGCATAACCTTTGGAGATGACAGCAAAGGGTTTACTATGGGATATGGCTTGATTTCAATAAGGAATGTCATAATTGATGAAGTTGCATTAGTTGATGGTCTCAAGCATAACTTACTGAGCATCAGTCAACTATGTGATAGAGGGAATACAATTTCCTTCAATTCAGAAGCCTGTGTTGTCACCAGTAAGAAAGACAACAAAGTGGTTCTAACTGGAGTTAGAAAAGGAAATGTGTACTTAGCTGACTTCAACTCTACAGATGCAGAATCTATTACTTGTCTCTTCAGCAAAGCAAGTTCAGTTGAAAGTTGGCTATGGCACAAGAAGCTATCCCATTTGAATTTCAAGACAATGAATGATCTAGTCAAAAAGGACTTAGTTAGAGGAATTCCTCTTGTTAAATTCTCAAGGGATGGTTTGTGTGATGCTTGTCAGAAAGGCAAACAAAGGAAAGCATCATTCAAAAAGAAGCTTGAAACAACAATTGATGAACCATTACAGCTGATACATATGGATTTGTTTGGACCAGTCAATGTATTGTCAATTGCAAGAAAAAGATATTGCTTGGTGATTGTAGATCATTTCTCAAAGTTTTCATGGGTCTATTTTCTTGGATCAAAGGATGAAGAAAGTGAAATCATTATCAATCACATCAGGCAAGTCAATAATCATCCTGACTTGAAGGTTAGGAATATCAGGAGTGACAATGGAACTGAGTTCAAGAATTTGACAATGAGGCTGTTCTGTGAAGAAAATGGAATCATGCATGAGTTCTCAGCTCCAAGAACACCTCAGCAAAATGGGGTAGTTGAAAGAAAGAACAGATCTTTAATTGAGGCTGCCAGAACAATGCTTGAAGAATCAAAGTTACCAACATATTTCTGGGCTGAAGCTGTTAATTGTGCCTGCTACACTCAGAATATTTCTTTGATCAATCAAGCTAAAGGCATGACTCCTTATCAGTTGTTCAAGAGAAGAAAACCAACTCTAAACTTTCTTCATGTCTTTGGATGTAAATGCTTTATACTGAGAAATCAATCTGACCATAAAGGGAAGTTTGATGCAAAGGCTGATGAAGGGATATTTGTTGGTTACTCAGCTGGAAAATCTTATAGGGTCTACAATCTAAGAACCAACATTGTTATGGAATCTGTGCATGTTGTGTTTGATGATAAAAAGATTGATGGACTAACAGATGAGGGACACCATGAAAGACTCAAATTTGACAACATTGAGATATATTGTGATGATAGTGAAGAGGAGATTGATGGAAATGACACTTCAAAAGGGATTCAAGATATGCCCTTGGATAATGCACAAAATACTGCATCCGTTGAAAGTCAGAATTCTGCATCCGTTGAAAGAGGCAATGCAGTATCCGTTGAAAGACATAATGCATCATCCGTTGAAGTACATAATGAAGCATCCGTTGATCATAGTTCATCAACGGTTAATCAATTTATATCATCAGTTGATAGAACTCCAAGTTCCCTGCAAAGGACCAACAACTCAGGGGGAGTTTCAACTGATCAACACTCTGTCTCACATCACGACAATACTGAGGCCACCTCATCTAGAGCACATCTTCCACCTCAAAGGAAATGGACCAAGAATCATCCCTTTGAACTGATCATTGGTGATGCATCATCTAAAGTGCAAACAAGAAAAGCTACTCAAAATGAATGTATGTATAGTAGTTTTCTATCTCAGGAGGAACCTAAGAAAGTGGAAGAAGCCTTAATGGATCCAGATTGGATATTAGCTATGCAGGAAGAGCTGAACCAATTTGAGAGAAACAAAGTTTGGAAGCTGGTACCCAAGCCAAAGAATAAGAGTTCCATTGACACAAAATGGGTATTCAGAAACAAGATGGATGAAAATGGCATTGTCATAAGGAATAAAGCCAGATTGGTTGCTAAAGGCTATTCTCAATAAGAGGGAATAGATTTTGATGAAACATTTGCTCCAGTTGCAAGACTTGAAGCCATCAGAATCTTTGTAGCCTATGCAGCTAATGCCAATTTCAAAGTCTATCAGATGGATGTCAAGAGTGCATTTCTAAATGGGGAATTGGAGGAAGAAGTTTATGTAAGCCAACCTCCAGGTTTTGAAGATCAAAATTTTCCAGACCATGTGTATTATCTGTTGAAAGCACTCTATGGACTAAAGCAAGCACCTAGAGCCTGGTATGAGACTTTGTCAAAGTTCCTTCTAGATAATCATTTTACAAGAGGTACTGTTGACAAAACTCTCTTCTTTAGAAATGTTAATGGCTCTAAGATACTTGTACAAATTTATGTAGATGATATTATATTTGGATCTACAGATGATAAGCTTTGTAAAAAGTTTGCTAAATTAATGCAAAGTAAATATGAAATGAGCATGATGGGAGAACTAACTTACTTTCTTGGGTTACAAGTTAAACAAGTTAGTGGTGGAATTTTCATTAGTCAAACTAAATATATTTATGATCTTCTAAAGAAGTTTGACTTAATGGATTGTTCACCTGCAAAAACTCCCATTGCCACTGCCACTAAGCTTGAATTAAACAAGGCTGAAAAGTCTGTGGATATTACAAGTTATAGAGGCATGGTTGGCTCACTTTTATATTTAACTGCTAGTAGACCTGATATAATGTTTTCTACATGTCTCTGTGCTAGATTTCAAGCTGACCCTAAAAAATCTCACTTAGTGGCTATTAAAAGAATTTTCAGATATCTCAAGGGAACTCCAAATCTAGGAATTTGGTACCCTAGAGAGTCTGGTTTTGATCTAATTGGCTACTCAGATGCAGATTATGCAGGTTGCAAAATAGACAGGAAAAGCACAACAGGCACCTGTCAATTTCTAGGGAACAAGCTTGTATCATGGTTCAGCAAGAAGCAGAATTCTGTTTCCACATCAACAGCTGAAGCTGAGTACATTGCAGCTGGTAGTTGCTGTGCACAAATACTATGGATGAGGAACCAGTTATTTGACTATGGTATGACTGTTGACAAAATTCCAATATTTTGTGACAACACAAGTGCCATTGCCATTACTGAAAATCCAGTGCAACACTCAAGAACCAAGCACATTGATATCAAGTACCACTTCATTAGGGAACATATGATGAAAGATACAGTGGAACTTCATTTTGTTCCAAGTGAACAACAAATTGCAGACATATTTACCAAGCCACTTGATGAATCAACATTCACATGATTGGTAAGTGAGCTAGGTATGCTTAATTACTCTTAAAATTCATGTCCTTATTGTAATCTGTATTGAAGCCTGAAATGTATTAGCTGCTAGAACAAATTTGATTTTTAACACAGATTATTCCATCAACGGATATTCCCTATCCGTTGAAAGTCAAAATTGTTCTGTCAACGGATGTTCATTATCCGTTGAAAGACATATACATTTCTGGAATTTTTTTCTTTCCGTCAACGGATAAAACTGAAGTGCTCTTCAACGGATAACAGTTTACTTTATCCGTTGAAATATCACATCAGTTGATTCAGGTGTTTTACAGCCGTTGATTCTATTGTCTTAACCGTTGATACTCATACATACAGCTGTATGTATTTGTCTTAAAGGTAGTTTTTAGAATACTTACAGTTTATTCTTAAACGGCTGAAATTCACTTACATATATTTATTGTTTAATCTTTTATTTATGCTTTTTAATTTGAGAAAGTATATAAGCCCTTCTGATTTTTCATTTTTACTTTATGCTTTCTTGAAATTTCAAAGTTTTTACCATTTTCTCTCTGCAAAACCTTCAAGTTATTCTCTGCAATTTCTACTCACAACAATGGCACCAGTAGTAAAGATTATGTCTCAATCTGGATTCATCTATGAGAAGAACAATTTCATAGCTTTGGTAGAAAAGAATGAAGCCCACTCCGATTATCACAAAATGATGGACTTCATCAAAAACTATAAACTTAGCTATGCAATGCTGGAAGCCCCAACGATTTACTGTGAAGTAGTTGAGGAGATTTGGACAACTGCTCAGTTCAACTCAATAGATATGACTATCTCCTTCACCCTCAAAGGTAAAAATCACTGTGTTAACTGTGATGATTTACTAACATGTTTTAAATTACCTGAGAACAATGCCATGACACCACACACTGATAATGATGTATCCAGCATGTTAGATTCCATAGGTTATTCTCTTAACTCTGCTAGTTTAGGGAGTATTAAAAGAAAAGGCCTTAGGAAAGAATGGAGTTTTCTTGGGGATGCCTTTATCAAGGTTTTCTCTGGGAAAATTAGCAATTTTGATGCCATAACTTCATCTCTTGTTAATATGCTCTATATGCTTGTTTCTGATAGGTATTTTAATTTTAGCAACTATGTTATGCTAGAATTAGGTACTAGATTAGGTAACAAAGCTTATAGATCTAATAACATCTATTATGCTAGATTCTTTATGTTATTGGCTAACCATGTTGCTGAAGGTTTGGTCATAACCAATGAGAATAATAAACTCAAGTGCTGGGCACAAGAGAAAAGAGTTCTTGCAGATTTATTGAGAATGGATCTCAACAGCAGTGTGCCATTGGTATATTTACCAATCATGAATGCACCACAGGTAAGTGAGGTAATTGCTTCTACAACTCCTACTTCTTCCAACCCCTCTATGTCTTTATCTTCTAGTGTGGCCATGGAATCTGTGACAATGCCCCAACAGATTCCTACCAAGGTCACCAAAACTAAACTTTCAAAATCAAAGACAAAGAAAACTACCTCTGTTGTTTCTCAAAAGACAACAGTGGTAACATCTACCATTAACCCTGAGGGGAGTGAACAGGGTGTGAGTGGTGAGGGGAGGGGTGAACATCAAAGAAACCCCCAGGATAAGGAAGGAGAGATAAGTGCTTCCCAAGCTAGCCAAGCCACAGTTTCTCAAAAAGCTGTGGTGGTTGAAAGGGTTACTAGCATATCCCTAGCTGCATCCTCCCAAAAGGATGTAACTATTGAAAATAGTTTCCAACCAGGAACACAGAATAAACGAGGGATGGACAATAAAGCCAAACACTCACCAACAAAAGCCTTTATTAGAAAAAAGAGAGCCAGAACCCAATCTTCTACACAGGGTGCACACACTGCACAGATACATCCATCTGTATCTATGCCTTCTCAAACTCAGTTTGATGTGGCTCCAACAAATGTGGAGTCACAGCCCCATTCTCTCACAATTAACACACATCAATCACCACACACTTCATCACCATCTCTAGATGTGGATATGTTATTCCCATCAATTCCTGATTCTCCCTCTTTACAACTCAGGGAGGAGCCCCACTCAAATACAGGTGATCATCATCTTTTAGATGATTTATTGGATCACCCGCAAATTCTTTCAGATGTAATTGAAGGATCTGTGTCACCAAAACTCATATCAATCTACACAGATTCAACAGTTATATCACTTTCAATTTCTACTTCTTTTCCTTCTTCAACGGATATCACTCATTCGTTGACAAGTGGTTGTTCTTCAACGGATAAGCTTAACAGCAGTTATCCGTTGATACCATCAGTTTCACCTTCAACGGCTATTTCGCATCCGTTGATAGTCTCTACACACACAACTGAAACAATTCCAAGTGTAGAAGACTTGATTACTGTACAATCACTTCTAGGACTGAGGGAAGGGAGTGACAATTTGAGTGAGAGGATGGGTTGCTCCCAGGAAAAAGGAGAGATTGAGAGCTCAAATATGCATGCTATTTTTTCCAGCATGGGAAAAGTAAGTGAGAGGAGTACCACCTTAGTAGGTGAAGGTGAGGGAGTGAGTTGTGTGAGCCAGGGGGAGCCCCTGATGCAAGAACATAGAGAAAATGAGAGAAAGGCAGGTACAGCAGATATAAGGATGGAACCAGCCATTGCTAGTGAGTCAATGATTGTGAATGATGGTGAAAAGGAAAGACAATTTCAGCAACATTACAAAGCTGTAATTGATAACATTTCCTTGGATGCTGACACTTTTACTCATCCTGTTTCAGCCTATCAATTATTGGCTGCACAGGGCAATGTGGAGGCAAAAAAGACACTACATCTAGTACATACAACAGCATCTCTTCAAAGGGACAAAGCTGCTATTAACAAGATGCCTTCAACAGCTGGTGAGTCATTTGAAGAATTTGGAGTAAATTCTGATGATGATGACTTTGTTTCTTCTGATGGAAGCATGAACTTAGGGGGAGATGAAGGCCCTAGTTCTATTCCAAATCTACCTGAATGGGCCTTAACAAAGGAGTCTACAACAGGGCAATTCAATGTCTCCTTAGTCAAACAAATCAGTACTATCCAACAGGCCATTCAGAAAACTTCTCCTGCAGGTACAAAGGCTATCCTTACAGCTCACTTGGACTCACTGCATCTCATGAAGTTGCAGCAAGTAAGACAGAATCTGAGTGTGGATGAACTCAGAAAGGATATTGCTGATTTGAAATCCTACAATTCTGAAAAATTGGATTCAGTCATGCCCTATGGTACATTGCAGGACATTTTGTTGAGATTGAAAAAGGAATCCCATACTGAAAAGAGGCTGGCCAAATTGGAAGACAGAGTTCAAGTTATTGAAGATTCTGTGGCCACCATTCTTCACAACCAACAATCTCAAACAAATCTACTTATGCAGCTGGCAAAAGCACAGGGCTTGACCCCTCTCCTTGATGATAACAAAAAGGGGGAGAGTAAAAGGGAAGGGGAAGGAGAGCCATCTACAAAAATCCAAATATCTAAAGTGCCAGTTCCTGCCATCACTACTTCTCCAATCATTCAAATCAAAGGAAAGCCTGATGGAATTGATTTAATCCAGCTAGCAGCAGTTGAAATTCAAGTGAAAGAGCAAAGGAGGAGAATTGATGAAAGGATGCAACAGTTGTTTGGCTCTACACAAGATAAATCAATATCTGTGAAACATAGCACAAAGGTTAAACCAATCAATATGGAGCACAAGCCAGAAAGGAGAAATAAGGTTGGAGAGACTTCTTTCAAGAATCTAAAACCTATGGTTCTCAAGCCCAACACTAGATCCAGCAAGGACTCCACAAAGAACCCTCTAGACTTTGCTCAGATGAAAGAAGTGGACTTTCCTCTTCCAAAGCCTGATGAAGACAAAGTGTTGGGTGCTAGCATCATAAAACACAAGGAGACCATGGATGAGGCAGTAAGGAGAAACATGGCTATTATCTTTAGAGAGGGAAAGAGCATATGTGTGATGCAAGGACATCCCAAATTCTCAATAGCCAAGAGGGAAGAAACCAAAAGGTTAAAGAAAGAAGCTGAAAAACTCAAGGCTGACAAAAGAGCACAAGCAAAGCTTGAACAAAAGCTAAAGTCAAGTCTAGTTGAAAATGAGAAAGGAATTGAAGTCAGGGGTGAAGACAAGATTGCAAACTTAGATGAGATTTTTGGGAGTATATTTGGTGAAAGTATGGAGGAAAAAGAGGAATGACAGAAGGGAAACAGAAGAAAGGCCAAGGCACATAGAAGGAGTGAAGACAACACTGAAGAAACTAAATCTCTACCTTCCATACCTGAACCCTTTGTTGCTGATCCCACTATAAACATCCATGGTGAACCAATCATCCCAAAAGAGGAACCTATTGATTGGGACACCATCAATTTGCCTACCTTTTTAACCACTCTTCCACTACCAAAGAAACAGAAAAGAAAATCCAAATCTACACCTCCCCTAAACTCTAAGAAATTCACTCAAAAACATAAACCTAACCCTAAGCCACCCATTTCTAAAGATGATTATGTTCACATCTGTGACATAAAAGAAATTTCAGACATTGAACTCTATCTGGATGTGCTGGAGGATGTAAGGGGAATTGCTGCCTACAGACAGCTACCAGAGAGATTGGTGTTCAGATATAAAGGAGCTGGGGAAAGAACATGGCCTCTCTACAGGATTCTGAATGAAGGCTACTCTACCTTGATCAGAGTCTTTTCAGCCATACAAAAGGATTCTGGCTTTACCAGAACTGCCAAGACTGAAATTCTCAACAAGATTGCCAACATAAGGAAAACTTGGAGGGAGCCCAATGTTTTTCCCAAAACCTTACTCATTCAAGAAAGGGGAACTACAATTCACAAATCACCTCATTGGTTGATGTAATTCAGAGATGATAAAGGAGTCAAAAGATTTTTCAGACTTGAAGACCAACTCAAGATTGCCAGCAATGAAACTCTCAAAGAAATGCAATCTAAGTTGGATATCATTGATGAAGATGAATCTGAATTCTTCAGACAACTCCAACTCCAAATTGAGGAAAATGACAAAGGGCTAGGAAAGAAAACAAGGGAACAAAGAAGAAAAAGATGATTTGCTCAGGCTAGAGGAGCACCCTTGGAAATACTGTAAATCTTCAATTACCTTCTAGTACATACACTTTTGCAGCACTTTTAAATTTCTACTTAGTTTCAGTTCATATAATTGTTAAGTGTTTTGTTATCATCAAGTTAACCTTGAATTTATGTCTACAATTCTTATAGACATAAATAGGGGGAGATTGTTAGGAATATATGTGCATTAGTTTGATGATATGTTTAACAAAACACTTAAGTAGAAATCTAGTATTTGTAGCCTCAACGGATAAGACCATTTTGGCTATCCGTTGATGGTGTAGCTTTACTTAGAAATAAGTCTAGTGTTGTAGCACATTTCAGTCTCTGAATTTGAGATATAATTCTTCTGTGTTGAGGGAAATTATAAGTCATGTTGACTACTAGAGGATATGCAGATAGGAAGGCCAATTGTAAATATTTCATGCCTTGTAATTTTGTATAAATGAAATGGTGTCAATGGATAACTTAAAGACCTTCAATGGATGAGAAACAAAGCTTCAACGGATGTCTCTAAAGCTTCAACGGATAATATCCTTCAACGGATGAGTGCATCAACGGATAGAGCTTCAACTGCTAACACATCAACGGATGAAGCCATCAACGGATGAAGGCTTCAACGGATGTTCTATTAGATAGCAGTTGACAAGTGGTAGTTGTACCTACAAACAGAGGCACATGGGTTGACAGAGACAACTGAGATGTGGTAGCCTATTTCAGGAACATCAGAAAAAGCAGCCGTTCTACTCTAGTATAAAGAGGCAATAGTCAACAATACACTGGAGTAAAATGGAGAAGAAACAAGTGGAGAACTTATTTTATAATTGTACTTTTTATCTTTGTCTTCACTTGTAAACTTGGTAATATATAAACCAAGTAGCAGCTAGTAATTAGATATGAATTTTTCCAGAACTGTTTAGAAAAATCTTGAGAGAAAAATTATCTAGTTTGTACTAGGATGCAGCTGTGATCAACTTCTTGAATCACAGATTTTCTGAAATACCATCTCTGGTGGAACAACAATCCACCAGAAAAGTTTTTAAGGTCTGTTGTGTTCTTTACATTAGTGTTTGAATATATATCTGTCTGTATTAGCTTAAAGCAATTCATACACTTGTTTATCTTAAACACATAGCCTTTAAAACTGCTCAAAACTTGAAAAAGTTTTGAGATTTACATTCAACCCCCCTTCTGTAAAACTCATTGTTAGTTCATTAGGAATAACAGTTAGTCACACCCACAATAACACACTTATCTCAGTCTGTCATCTCATGACCTCCCTGTCCTTCTATATTGACAACTCACTGATATGTTGCTCATGCGATTGCTAGAAGCTTGATAACCAACACCATTCCCTTTCACTCTTTATCCAACGTCTTGTCCTGATCAACTCGAATGATCTGCATCCAAAATAAATTCTAATCACCTCCAGAGATTAATTGATGTCCGGAAAATATCTCCAGAAAAATCCGAAATTAATAGCCAAAGACATATACATGCTGAGATGCCATGTAGAGTAATCAGCGTCGTCAAACTCCTATTCTATGCCCAGAAAATAAATTAAAATGGAAAATATGCTCCACAAATTTTCTTCCCAAAACCTTGCAATATATATACCTTTGGGTAGGTATCGAAGCGCTGATCCTTTATATATATAATAATTGAAATTTGGATGTACGGTTTGTAAGATATGAATTTTTGAAAATTAAAAGTATATAAATATACGATAGAGAGAAGAGACAGAAGAGGGGAGGCTGTAATCTGTTTACCCAACAAAAGCAAATGGGGGGAGGAAGTATACTGGGGGTGTGCGTCGCGGGGGGGGGGGGGAGCAGGTGGAGTGGGGGGTGGTGACACGTTTTTTGGTTTTTGTTCTTTGATTTTTTTTGTTTCAACTAAAATTAATACAACATAATTTATATTAGCCTAATATTAATAAATAGTGGGATAAAATATTTAATCAAATAAATATTAAATTTATATCCAAATTCC
This sequence comes from Apium graveolens, assembly GCF_009905375.1. Taxonomy (NCBI): domain Eukaryota; kingdom Viridiplantae; phylum Streptophyta; class Magnoliopsida; order Apiales; family Apiaceae; genus Apium; species Apium graveolens. The sequence goes on from NC_133647.1 coordinate 188,479,958, forward strand.
ACAAAAATTATGAATATTTCAAAAATGCAAAAATATAAAATATTTGGAAGTCCCACAATTTTACAAAAATAAAAGTCTGATTTTTGTGGGGTTAGACGCCTCGTTGGGAGCCCGGTCCGATAATTTTTATGATACCGAAATATTTATAAAATTTTCAGAATACTTAAAAACTAATAAAATAAAATTTTTATAATTTTTAAAATATTTATAAATCACGCGTCATATCTGCATTTTACGATTTAACGAACAAACGTGCGGATAAATATAATCCAAAAATTTTCCGAAATAATTTGAAAATTCTCAAAATATTCAAAACTTAAGAAAATATAAGTTTCATGATTTTTGAAACATTTTGGAATTTAATACATAATTTATACTTATATATTGGATTTAAAAATAGATTACTTAGCCGCTAAGTAACTATAAAAACGATACAATTTAATACTAGATTTTGATAATTATCAAAACCGAGCTTCTTATAAAATACCCTATGATAAAATATGTAAAAATATCCCGTCTCTCGAGAATACGGGTTTTATTGATCTACCGAAATGATTATCGTATCGAAAATTTTGCGTCGGGACTCGTACGGGTCAAACCGTACTCTGGCTCGGAAAAGTCAAAACACGAAAAATGCTAAGAATATTCATAATAGATTAGGAAGGAGTTTTCCGAAGAGTTCCGGGTTGTAAAAACGCAAAAATTCTTGAAGTTGGACGATTCCCTGCTTTATAAAATAGTTTTATAATAACTCAGAAAATAATTATTAAATCTATAAATTCTTATAAAATCATATAATAATCCAAAAATTACCAGAATAATCAAATTGGGTTAGGAAGGAGTTTTTCTAAGAGTTCCGGGTTGTAAAAACGCAAAAACGGTTGAAGTTGGACGATTCCCGGCTTTATAAAATAATTTTATGATTACTCAGAAAAAAAATATTAAATCTATAAATTCTTATAAAATCATATAACAATCCAAAAATTACCAGAAAAATACCATAATTATCTATACTTTATTCTAGACATTATACTAATCAAAATACTGACACTTTATCACATATAAACACCCAAATATAAATATCAATCATTAGATAATTTACCAAAATTTCCATAATAATCATATAATAATTATTTATTAATAAAAATAATTGCACGATATTTCTCGGATATTACAAAACAATTTCAATTTACCGATATCAATAAGATCGGCTTTCAAATAACTTTTGAAAATAATACATTTAAGTAAATATTTTCAGAAATTAACAAAGATCGATATAACACTTAACAATTAGCACATTATCATTTAATAACACCAACTCGTCAAATATGAATAAAATATCCACCATTTTATTCCTTCTAAATCATAAAATCATAAATATATATTCAAATAATAATTCTAAAAATACAGGATATTACAAACAACATCAAAATTAAAAATTCATAATTTAATCCAAAATAATTCAAAAATAAATAAATTATAAGAAATTAACCTTTGATTCTGCAGTAAAACAAGTTCTTGAATCTGATAGTACTCCTCAATACCTCTGTTTTGGTTACCTGAACTTCAGAATCGGATAGCGGTAACGCCTTAAAATTGTAGTTTGATTCTCAAGAACACTATGAATATTATGATTTTTTCTGAAAATTATATACTTTACTGACTGCAAATGATTTTTTGTACAAAATTAATTACGGTAAAGGCTATTTATATTTACGGAATATTGGTACCCCGTTGGATCATATCGGATATAAAATATTACATTTATTTGATAAAAAATATCAAAATCGGTACCGATTTTAGGATAATTATCCAAAACTATACATTTTAAAAATACAGACTTGGTATCAACGCTTTGGTTACACGAAGTACGAGAAGATAATATAATAGTTTAATCAAAATATCCCGTTTCTCGAAAATACAGGTTTTATCGATTTACCGAAACAAATATTATATCGAAATTTTTGCGCCGGAACCCGCACAGGGAAAGCCGTACTCCGGATCGAAAAAGTCAAAACATGGAAAATTCTCGGAATATTGCAATTAGGTTAGGAAGGAGTTTTCCCGAGACTTCCGGGTTGTAAAACTGTAAAAACGGTTGAACTTTATACAAAATAGTTTATAAATATTCGGAAAAATAATTTGTTAAATCCATAAATCATTTATAAATCATATAACAACATAAAAATTAATAGAAAAATATGAAAATTATCTGTACTTCATTTTGGATATATAAAAATTAAAATACTCAAATTTATCACATTTGAACATTCAAACACAGATACCACTTAACAGATAATTCACCAAAATTCTTATAATAAACACATAATATTTATTTATTGATAAAATTAATTACACGATATATCCCGGATATTACAACAGTGACACATGAGTCTATTACGGTGATCTGGGTGGTACCTAATATAGCGACTATTGATGTCAGTTGATGTTAGATATATTTGATAATGTCATGGCTAATATGTTTTATGTTTAGATTTCAGATCTTATTTGAACAGAACAAATCAGTACTTAACTGATCAGTACTTATACTGGACGTCAGAACTTAAGGGATATCAGTACTTATGTTATCAGGAGATAAGCATCAGGAGATAGATATCAGAACTTAAGTGCTGAAGGACGATCAGATAAGGACAGTAGCTGATTAAAGTTAAGAAGATCAAGATAAACATAAGAAGAGATATGCATGAAGAAGGAATTCCGTAAAGAATGGAATACTTGGAAGGAAAGATATCTGATTGATATATATTAGGAAGCAGAATTATATTCTATATCAATTAGCGATTATCTTGTAACTGTGTAATATATAAACACAGACATAGGGTTTACACTATAAGTGTTATCATTATCGAGAATATTATTTACTGTAACTCTAGCAGCTCTCGTGATATTTTGTTCATCACTGAGAGATAACAGTTCCATATTGTAACAGAGTTTATTGTTTCAATAAAGTTTGTTTTCTGTTACATAAGTTCTTGAAGTTTGATTTGATTGTAATAAACACTGTATTCACCCCCTCTACAGTGAAAGTGTGACCTAACAAGTGGTATCAGAGCCTTCTGTTAACACACATACAGTTAAAGATCCAAACACAATCATGTCTGACACAGAAACTCCAACTAAGCCTACCAAAACTGAGGAATTATCAAAGACATCAACTCAGAGTCGATATGAGACTATCAGAGTTCCCATATTGAGACCATCTGAATATCCCATATGGAAGGTAAGGATGACCATGTTTCTGGAAGCAACAGATCCAGAATACCTTGATATAATCAAGGAAGGGCCTCACAAACCTACCAAGCTCGCTGTTGTAGTTGCAGGTGAAGCAGCAAAGACCGTACCAAAGGAAAAGAGTGATTACACTGCTGAAGATATAGCATCTATTGCTAAGGATGCCAAGGTACGACACTTATTGCATAGTGCCATTGATAATGTAATGTCAAACAGGGTAATCAACTGCAAGACTGCTAAGGAGATATGGGATGCACTGGAGACAAGGTGTCAAGGAACTGAAACAGTTAAGAAGAACAGGAAGACAATACTCACTCAAGAGTATGAACACTTTGACTCTAGGACTAATGAGTCATTGACTGATGTATATGATAGATTTGTCAAACTCTTGAATGACTTGTCATTGGTTAATAAGGAGTATGATCTTGAAGATACAAACCTTAAATTCCTGTTAGCTCTTCCTGAATGTTGGGATTTGAAGGCAACAACAATAAGAGACAACTACAATCTTGATGAAATAACTCTTGATGAAATCTATGGAATGCTCAAGACTCATGAACTTGAGATGGAACAAAGAAGCAAGAGGAAAGGAGGAAAGTCAAGGACAGTTGCTCTCAAGGCTGAAGAGGAATCCCCCAAACCACCTTCCTCAAAGAAAGACAAGGGTAAAGCTCTTATCATAAAGTCTGATACTGAGTCATCAAGTTCTGAGAGTGATGATGACTCAGATTCTGAAAGCTTGCCTGAAACTGATGCTGATGAGGAGATGATGAAGCTGTGTGCTCTTATGGTGAAAGGAATCACAAAGATTGCATACAGGAAGTTCAGGAAGGGAAAGAAGTTTTCCAGGAAAGGCATAAGTTCTGATAAGAAGAATTTCAGAAGATCTGAAGGAAGAGGAGGAAAGTCTGACAGAGGAGATTACGCTAATGTTAAATGTTATAATTGTGGTGAGAAAGGCCACATATCTCCTGATTGCAAGAAGACCAAGAGTGACAAAGGCAAGGCTCTTGTCACAAAGCAGAAAAGCTGGACAGACACCTCAGACTCTGAAAGTGAGGAGAACTATGCATTGATGGCAAATGCTGATAAATCAAGTTCTGAGAGCAGTTCTGAAGCTGCTGAAACAAAGGTACCTCAGACTACTTATGCTTTTCATACTGATGATATTAATGAGTTGAGAAGATATCTTAAAACCATGTTTGTTAGTTATAGAGATCAAACTTTAACATGTGAAAGATTAACTTCTGAAAATCTTGCTTTTAGGAAAAGAAATGATTTCTTAGAAAAAGAGTTAGTCATGTTCCATCAAACTCAGAAGGATAGAGATGATGCTTTTTATGTTAGGGATGAAGTGCTAAAAATGAATGAATCTCTAAAAACTGAGTTAGAAAAGGAGAGAGAGATTATCAGAACTTGGACTAACTCTGGCAAAACAACTCAAAATTTGCTAAGCAGTGGAAACTGGAAAGAGGGCTTAGGTTATGGAGAAAATAAAAATGAAAAAGGAACTGTAGAAATTAAGCCTGTTGATAAGCAAAAGCCGAAGTTAAAACCTGTTAAGTTTGTAACTGAAAAATCTGAAAATGAGAAATCAGAAGTTAAAAAGGAATCAGCTTCCGACAAACTAAAACAGGAAAAGACAGCTGAAGTTAACATAGGCTTAATGACAAAGAAGCAGCTTAAGCATAAGCTGAAAGATGTTAAGAATGCAAACAAGGTAAAATCACCTAGGAAAAACAGGAATGGAAAGGAAGGTGTGAATAAAAGCAATAACTATAAATCTGTTCCTGATGCTCCTAGGAAAGCGTGTCATAACTGTGGAAGTTCTAACCATCTGGCTTCTTTTTGCAGGAAGAATAAGAATATTAACTCCTTATCTACAAAATCAGGAGTTAAGAGTCAGTCTGTTAGATACAAACCACAAGATCCTTGTTTTCATTGTGGTAGTTTATGGCATTCCATTTATACTTGTAAGGAATATCATAGTTTGTACTATGATTATTATCAAATAAAACCTTCTTTAAAGAAAGTTTCTGTTGTTCCTTCTAGTGTAAGTTCTGATTCAAAGTCTGGTAGTATAAGTTCTGATAAGAAAACTGTTAACATAAAATCTGATGCTAAATCCGCTGCAAATGTTAACAAACCTAAAAAAGCCAAAGGATCCAAGCAAGTCTGGGTCCTTAAAACTAATAATTATTGGTCTTTTTGATTGCAGGGCAACAGGAAAAATATTTTAGTTCTGGACAGTGGATGTTCAGGACATATGACTGGAAATAAGGCCCTGCTATCAGACTTTGTGGAGAAAGCTGGCCCAAGTATTTCTTATGGAGATGGCAACATTGGAAAAACTTTGGGATATGGCAATATCAATCTTGGGAATGTCATCATTAAAGATGTAGCTCTGGTCTCAGGACTTAAACACAACTTACTGAGTATAAGTCAAATCTGTGACAGAGGTTATCATGTTGATTTCTTTGCAGAACATTGTGAAATAGTTAGTAAATCTAAAGAAAAAATTGTTCTGAAGGGATTCAGGCGTGGTAACATTTATGAAGCTAAGCTTTCAACAAGTTCTGATGGTTCTGCAATCTGTTTAGTGAGTAGAGCCTCAACTGAAGAAAGCTGGAATTGGCACAAGAAACTCTCTCATTTAAACTTCAACAAGATAAATGAACTGATCAAGAAAGATCTTGTGAGAGGACTGCCAAAATCAGTGTTTGTTCCTGATGGTCTTTGTGACTCATGTCAGAAGGCTAAACAAAGAAAATCTTCGTTCAAGAGCAAGACTGAATCATCAATTCTTGAGCCTTATTATCTACTTCATGTTGATCTATTTGGTCCAGTGAATGTCATGTCTATTGCAAAGAAGAAATATGCGTTGGTCATAGTAGATGAGTTCACCAGATACACATGGGTGTATTTCTTGCACACAAAAAGTGAAACTGCATCTATCCTGATTGATCATGTCAAACATCTGGATAAATTGATCAAAGATTCTGTGAAAATTTTGAGGAGTGATAATGGCACTGAATTCAAGAATCTGATAATGGAAGAGTTCTGCAAAAATCATGGAATAAAGCAGGAATTTTCTGCTCCTGGAACTCCACAGCAAAATGGAGTTGTTGAAAGGAAGAATAGAACTCTCATTGAAGCTGCACGAACAATGCTTGAAGAAGCAAAGCTTCCAACCTATTTCTGGGCTGAAGCTGTGCAGACTGCTTGTTTTACTCAAAATGCAACACTCATTAACAAGCATGGAAAAACACCATATGAGATGGTGAAGAACAAGAAGCCAAATCTCAAATACTTTCATGTATTTGGATGTAAGTGTTTTGTTCTCAAGACTCATCCTGAACAGCTATCCAAGTTTGATCTAAAAGCTGATGAGGAAATCTTTGTTGGATATCCACTTTCTACAAAAGCCTTCAGAGTCTATAATTTGAGAACAAAAGTGGTCATGGAATCTATCAATGTCTCTTTTGATGACAAGAAGATCACTGGACTTGAAGATTGCATTGATCATGATCAGCTGAGATTTGAAAATGAAGATTCATATTCTGATACCTCAAGTCCTGACAGTCTAAGTTCCGATACTGTAAATTCTGATGGATTAAACTCTGATGTTATTGAAACTGTGGTGACTACGTCAAAGGCAGATGCACCAATGCAGGGGGAGCATACTCAAGATATTAACACATCTCAAGAAGCATCAGAACATACATCTGGCTCTTCAAATTCTGATTCATCAAGTTCTGATAAGCCAAGTACTGACAGTACTGAAAATCTAAATGCTGAAGGATCCAACTCAGAGAGCATAGTTTCAGGGGGAGCATCAGAAAATGAAACCGAAGACAGCATGAATCATGAGGGAGCATCCAGTTCTAGAGAAAATCTTCCATCTGCAAGGAAGTGGACAAAATCACATACACCTGATTTGATAATTGGAAATCCTGAGGCAGGTGTCAGAACTAGAACAGGTACTTCGAATGAATGTCTTTACAATTCTTTTCTCTCTCAGTCTGAGCCAAAGAAAGTGGAAGAAGCTCTTCAAGATGCTGATTGGGTGCAAGCAATGCAGGAAGAGTTGAATGAATTTGAAAGAAACAAAGTCTGGACCTTAGTGCCAAGACCTAAGAATAGATCGGTTGTTGGTACAAAGTGGGTATTCAGAAACAAAACTGACAGTGATGGCATAATTGTAAGGAACAAGGCAAGGCTGGTTGCAAAAGGATATTCTCAACAGGAGGGAATTGACTATGATGAAACATTTGCGCCAGTTGCTAGGTTAGAAGCCATAAGGATATTCATGGCTTATGCTGCTCACAAAAAGTTTACTGTCTTTCAAATGGATGTGAAAAGTGCTTTTCTCAATGGAGAATTGGAAGAGGAAGTATATGTTGAACAACCTCCAGGCTTTGTAGATTCCAAACATCCAGATTATGTCTACAGGCTTGATAAAGCACTTTATGGACTTAAGCAAGCTCCTAGAGCATGGTATGAGACTTTAGCTCAGTTTCTTCTGGAAAGTGGATTCAACAGAGGAACTATTGACAAAACACTGTTCTATCTCAACCATGGCAAGGACTTACTTTTGATTCAGATTTATGTTGATGATATTATTTTTGGGTCTCCAAATGACAAACTTTGCAAAAAGTTTGCCAACCTAATGCAGTCAAGATATCAGATGAGTATGATGGGAGAACTTAGTTATTTTCTGGGCCTTCAAGTCAAGCAGAGTGAAGAAAGAACTTTTATTTGTCAATCTAAGTACACCAGAAACTTGATGAAGAAATTTGGAATGCAAGACTGTTCAAGTGCATCCACTCCTATGGCCACTGCAACAAAACTGGATAAGGATACTGGTAATTCAGTAGATATTACTGATTACAAAGGTATGATTGGCTCACTTCTCTATCTAACTGCTAGTAGACCAGATATCATGTTTGCTACCTGTCTTTGTGCAAGATTTCAAGCAGATCCAAGAGAACCTCACTTAACAGCTGTAAAAAGAATCTTTAAGTATCTTAAAGGAACAGCTGATCTAGGATTATGGTATCCTAGAGAATCAGATTTTAAATTAATAGGTTACTCAGATGCAGATTTTGCAGGTTGCAAAATTGACAGGAAAAGCACAAGTGGTAGCTGCCAATTTCTTGGAGGCAGGTTGGTTTCTTGGTATAGTAAGAAACAAAAGTCAATTTCCACATCAACTGCAGAAGCAGAGTATATTGCTGCAGGAAGCTGCTGTGCACAGATTCTTTGGATGAAGAATCAGTTGCTGGATTATGGGTTAACATATTTCAAAATCCCCATTTACTGTGATAATCAAAGTGCTATTGCTATGACAGGTAATCCAGTTCAACACTCTATGACAAAGCACATCAGCATCAGGTACCATTTCATCAGGGAACATGTGGATGAAGGTACAGTGGAATTGCATTTTGTTCCCACAGATCAACAAGTAGCAGATATCTTCACAAAACCACTGTGTGAAGCTACCTTTACAAAATTGGTAAATGAACTTGGAATGATTTCAGGTTCTTTCTCTAAATCTGCTTAAACTTGTTCTATGTTATCAGACTTTATGATCAGTATTTACAGAATTAATCTCTTTGTATATTCTGTGCATTAATTGATAAATGTTTTTAAGTACTGACTGTTGTCTGATACATATCTCTTAACTCTAATAAGTGATATATCTGTTTAAGTAATCATTCTATCCTATGAGGATAATTGTGCTAGATACTGACCTACTAGTCTTCAATAAACAAATGATCCCATGAAAGAAGTAATTTTTTCTGTGGAAATCTTATGACACAAGCAAATTCTGATACTTGAGCTTAGTTTAGTTTACTTTATTCATCTTATTACTAAGTCCCAAATTAGAATAATGCTACTCATCTGTTTAAGTTCTGATTCTAGTAAAACTGCTGAATGTACTAAGTGCTGATAAACCTCACTTATCAAAAGAAGAAGAACAAGAATCAAAGAATAATATCAGGTACTCCTTTGAGATCTAGAGTAAAAATGTGAATGGGACGACCCAAGTGCATAGCTGGTATTAAGTAAATATGCATTAGAAAAGCAAAATATTTTTCTTGGTGACTGTTCACACTCTATGATTACTGAAGAAATACTCTGATAATAGCATAAATTCTGATAAGCAGTCGTGACTCACTTACACTGAGAAGCCACTGTAAAAGAGAATTTCAAAGATGCATAAAATTAGCACAAAAAAAAAAACAGTTGAGGTGGACTCATGCATGAACTCATTTATCAGTAGGTTTCAGGATAATGACAGCTCTTTAGCAAAATTTTAATTATGACTTATTTCTAAGATGTACTGAAGTAGATCAGACTTTACTCTTTATTAGTTATTTAGCTTAATGCACACACAAATCACTCCATATGAATGATGAAATTTTTGTGGTGGTCTATGTTCTTTTAGACAAACAGTCACTGTGTCCCTTTGCACAAATTCTGAGGACACGTTCTAGTTATATGGTCTGATGATTAAGTCCTGAAGACTATAACTCAGAACTTGTATGAAAACTTACTAAGATAGATATTCCTTGTTCGAGTTAAGACATTATGTTCTGATGACTGTTAAGTTCTGGTATAGGTCTAAGTTCTGATTTTTCAGTCTAACCCTTTACTTGACTTATCTGTGAGTAAAATTTGGTAACAGTCTCAGATTAATTTCGAAATGTTGAAGTGGAAGATTAATAGTCTATGGTTAAAACATAATGGCACTCGTCCTTGAACAGTTCACTCTTGTTACATGTGCACATTCCTTTTCCAATGACTATTATTCTTTTTCAAGTCTAGGGAGACGAGGTAGACTTAACTCTATCTGTCAGCATTAAATATCTTCGCGTCTCCTGGCATTCTCTTGCCTATATAATCAGCCACTTCACTTTAGCCCTTTCATCAATTTTTCTCACAATCGTAACTTCATATTCTTTTTAAAAAGCATCATGGTTCGATACAACATGTTTTTGAATTACCAAAATTTTCATATGGAGCTTAGCTGCGCCGACTGGCAGCAGGAGTGGCATGTAACTGCCATTCCTGAAGAGATATGGGGCTCTGTCCCACAGGCGGTGCTGAACCAACTTCTGTTCTTCGAGATGGACTACCAGCTTCATCTTGATCGATTGGAGGCGGAACGGCGGGAAGCTATCCGTCAGCAAGAGCGAATCATTCGACTCGCTATCTTGTTTGTCGAAGATAGGAAGAGGAAGATGACTTAATCTCGTCTTCTTCCTGTTCTTCTTCATCCTCAGCTTTGTCAGGCTTCTTAGCTAGGACTAAGGCTGTTGATGTTAGATTTAGAAGCTTAGGACAAGAATGTAAAAGTTCTGATGTAATTTCAATTTCATCAATGTATTATTTTGATATATTAATGGAATTTGTTTTAAGTCTTCTGATCTTGTCTCTGAGAAATTTTGATACGCATTGATAAATCCTGATAAATATTCTGATGATCGTATAAATTGTGTCTGATTTTAAGTTCTGATAATGTTTTATCAGTACTTACTTAACTGATTGATTTTACTCATTCTCACACACAGTTTTTTTCTCTCGGAATATTAATATTGCAGAGTAAAATATTTGAATTAGTGGGCACAGTTTTAATTTTAAATTAAAACTGATTCACCTTGATTAATGGAATCTAGGTAAGTGGAATGGTTTGTTTTTCCTTGAAAAACTGCAAGTGGGTGGTAATTATTCCTTATTTACCGTGCCCATTACTTTTTGCTTTCTCTATGTAAAACAGGTGTCAAGGTATTTCCCACTACTTTTAAATGCATGTCTGCCATGTGTCCTCAATGGTTACTTTTTGTGTATAAGTAAAAGAGAGCAAAGATTGTCAAATCTTTTATTTACCATTATATTTTATCTCTCTCTTTACTTTTAAACTCTCTCATCTCCTGACGATTTTCTTTTCAGAGGCATTTTCTCAAACACATTACAGGTTACCGTTTTCTTATCAAAACATAATGGCACCCAAGGACATTCTCTTTGATGGAGCAAAGTTTGTTCCTAATAACTTCTCTGCGATACTACACACTACAGAGGCACCCTCTGAATTTCATTTTATTCAAGACTTTCTCACAAGTTCTGATATTGGGTTTGCTCTAACTGAGCCTACATCAATTTCTGGGGTTCAAGTACTGGAGTTTTGGAGGAGTGGAGTATATGACAATGGTGGTGCTCACGGGTCCCCAAGTTTAATATTTTCATCAGGGGAAAATGAGTATGTTGTGACTCTGTCTACGGTTAGACAGGCATTACAGCTTCCTGAGGACTGTGTTTATTCTACTGTTGATGATTCAGTTCTTCAAAATATGATGGTTAGTCTGGGATATGAAGGAACATTGACCAAGCTTGGACAGTTGAAGAGATCCTTCATACGGAGGGAATGGAGTTTCTTCTTTGATTGCATTACCAAAGCTTTCGCCAACAAATGTACAAATTTTGATGCAATTCCCATATTCAGCCAACAAATCGGGTATGCACTTCTAAATCACACTGATTTTGATTATGCATGTGCAGTTTTGGGTTCTATTGGGGATAGGATGACAGAAGATCGCAATACTGTATATTTTGCAAGATTTTGTCAGCTTATTTATAATTTTTGTTGTAATTCCCCCCAAAATTTTGGTGATCTCATTCCATCTTTCAGAATAGCTAAGAGAGCTTTTACTGATTTATTATCTTCTGATAATAAAAAGGCTGTGTTAAGACCCCTCTTAATACCTTTATCTGTCAAACAAGCCTTAATCACCTATGATCCTGTTAAGTACACTGCACTTTATCCTGATGTTCAAACATCAGAACCTGGTTCATCAGCACCTACCATCTCTACTCAGCCACCTCAAACCTCTCAACCATCTCTCAGAACATATCTCAAGTCCTATGTGAAACCTACATCTTCCAAGCCAAAGAGAACACAGACTGTTTCTCACACACCTCAGAAGAAGAGGAGGATCACCTTGAGAGATGACTCAGATTCTGAGGAACCGATTCTTTCTTCAGAACCTGTGGTAACTGCAGCTGAGAAAAAGATTTCTCAGAAGGATTCTGAACTTGGAGGATCTAAGCTTCTCAAGAGGCTTAGAAAAATGACAATTCCTGACACTTCCAAGGACTCTAAATTACCAAGGACATACAAGAAACAGAGGGCAAAAAGGCCAGTTTCAGATGATGATGAGGAAGCAGCTAAGGAAGGGGATCAGGAATCTCTGATCTCACAAGACAAAGAATTTGCTCCAGTTACTTCTTCTCCATCCACTCCATCTCAGGAAACTGTATCTGACAAGGCTAATTTCCCATCTGTGTCTCTTGGTCATCAAGGCACAAGTGCTGATAATGCTGATCAACACTTAGTTGTGCCTGGAGTAATTTTCTTAGAAGCTCCAACAGCAACAAATCTTTTGCCAACAACTGTTACTGATGCTATTAAAACTCCGGAATTATCTAAGTCACCTTCTCTGCATCTAGACACTAATGATCAGACTTTAGGTGAGCATCAGGATTTGGCTGTTGATCAGAACTTAGTATCAGATCAGCAATTAGAGGATGCTGACGCCTCTATTGCTACTCACACTGCTATTATATCAGATGATGCTGATTCTATAAGTTCTGATGCTGCACATGCTGGAGATACTGGTGATGCTGCTCCAACTGCAAATACTGATGCAGCAGGTCCTTCAGGACACATTCCTCTTTCAAAGTCTGAACTAGTAAAGAAGTATGTTACAGAGGAACCACCAGTGCCTTGGAGTGAAACTCCTGCAGGACAGGAGTGGACTAAGGAATGGAACTCAATCTCATGTATTCCATCTGCGTTACATCTTACTGAGCACTTTACTAAAGCTGATGAAATGTTAAATTCTGATGATTTCAAAGCTCAGCTTCGTGTCACTGCATTGAGTACTAAAAATCTACAAGGTCTTCATTCAACTACTCATGCCGAAATACACAAAATTCAGGAGAACTTTAACAACCAAGAACAAGTTTAGAAACTTGATAAGAAAAAGTTCTTTCAACCATCTATGGACAGGATTGCTTATATTGAGAAGACTCAAGATCGCCAACAAGCACAGATTGATAAAATTCTGCAAAATCAAGCTTCTCAGCAATCACAACTGACAGAAATCCAATCTTCAGTGGAATTGCTTATCTTTCTTCTACTTCCTGCTGATGCCAAAAAGGGGGAGAAAGTGATTAAGTCCAAATGCAAGGATGACAAGACACTGCAAGGAAAGGATGATGAAAAAGATGACCAAGGAAACTCTGGAATGGGTGGAGGTCATAGTCAAAGTAAAAGATTCTCATCAAGAAATGCTGAAATTGCAAGTCACAGGATAAGTTCTGATACTGGGAAGAGATTAAGTTCTGATACTGGTAAAAGAATAAATTCTGATGAACTTCTAGATCTTGATGAAGAAATGTCAAGACAGTTATTTCTTCAAGAAAATCCAGGAATGGACTTGGAAAGTTTAAAGGAAGAAGAAGCTAGACTTAAATCAGAGAAAGTCACATCTAAATCCGAAGCTTCTGGTAAAAAGTCACTTCCAAAACTGAAAGGTATTGTGATTAAAGAAAAGGCACAAACTGAAGCAACATTTGCTAAATCACAACCAAAGATAGATCCAAGATCCGAGGGTAAAGAAAAGGTTGGTGAACCTGTTAAAGTCTATGTACCTCCTGAAGATGAAGAAATTACTGATGGCAAAGATAATCTTGCTCTGACTTCAAGAAAAGTTCTTAAAACAACCTCTGACACAGCTCAAGTTGTTCAGAGTCAAGAAATTAAAAGTTCTGATATTCAAAAGAAGCAAGTAACCTCTGACACAGCTCAAGTTAACTTGATATCAGAAGGAAGATCAAATACACTCCTACCAGGATTCACTAAAGCAAAACAAACTCAACCTTTGAAGACTACTGCAAGTCGCTTTGAAGCTAGAGTAGTTACTGGAAAGGAAGCAAGAGATAAAACTGGATTGGGAAGTGCTGATGAAAGAAGAGTACACAACACTACCAATGATCCAACTTCCTTGTGTGAACCAGGAATTGGAGCAACTCCTGAAAGATTGAATCAATTGGAATCTGTACAAATGGTTTACCATACCTACTTGAAGGAACACATCTTGTTGTATTTCATGACAGATGGTAGGGTTTATCATATAAGACAAAATGCCATTCCATTGAAGTATTTTGAAGAATTGGACCATGTATTATTCTTACTTCAAGTGGATGACAGATTGACAGGGACTGCTGCAAATTATTTGAAAGAACAGATTCAGAGACAGAAAAGACTTTATTCTGTTAAGTCTGACAGCATATATGTTCCAAAGTACAGAAATCACAATGGTGATATTGTTGATATGAAGCCTAATACTGCACAGATCAGAACATATCTTGGTATTAAGGGGCTTGAATTCAATCTAGAGTCTAACAAAGCTTATGTCATAAGACTAGATCGGGAGTTGAGAAGAGCAAAGATTAATGATCTCAGAGCTGCAATATTTCAAACTGGTGAAGATACTGCAGAGCTTAAAGATGTCAAACGGAGAATGATTGATGAACTCAGATATGCTGAGAAATGTTTGTTGAAGAATTATCTCAGAACAACTCCTGACATCAGAGAGATCAGAAAATGATGAAGCCAAGTCAAAGATCTACAACTACTTAAATTCTGATGTGTATACAGACTAAAGTTGTTATCAGAAGTTGAATTGGTAAAAGCTTTAAGGACTGTAAGTTGTAGTTATCTTGTCTATTTCTCATGCATTTGTACTTAATGTTTTTGACATCATCAAATATCTGTTAAACTTGTATATTTTGCTAATTTACAAGTTGGGGGAGATTGTTAGATATATTTGATAATGTCATGGCTAATATGTTTTATGTTTAGATTTCAGATCTTATTTGAACAGAACAAATCAGTACTTAACTGATCAATACTTATACTGGACGTCAGAACTTAAGGGATATCAGTACTTATGTTATCAGGAGATAAGCATCAGGAGATAGATATCAGAACTTAAGTGCTGAAGGACGATCAGATAAGGACAATAGCTGATTAAAGTTAAGAAGATCAAGATAAACATAAGAAGAGATATGCAAGAAGAAGGAATTCCGTAAAGAATGGAATACTTGGAAGGAAAGATATCTGATTGATATATATTAGGAAGCAGAATTATATTCTATATCAATTAGCGATTATCTTGTAACTGTGTAATATATAAACACAGACATAGGGTTTACACTATAAGTGTTATCATTATCGAGAATATTATTTACTGTAACTCTAGCAGCTCTCGTGATATTTTGTTCATCACTGAGAGATAACAGTTCCAGATTGTAACAGAGTTTATTGTTTCAATAAAGTTTGTTTTCTGTTACATAAGTTCTTGAAGTTTGATTTGATTGTAATAAACACTGTATTCACCCCCTCTACAGTGAAAGTGTGACCTAACAGTTGAATTTTAGACAAATCCGGAATGATGTAAACCCTAACGCATCAATTGATCGAGGATCACTGAATGTGGGTTTATTATAAGCCAATGGGTCTCTTCTGGTTGTACCAGTAAGTGAGGCAGAAATGTTGGTTCTTGCGAATCAGGTTAAAATTTTAGAGAAATTCAGTAATTGAATTTCTAGTGACAAGAACTACAGGAAACCTGCTCAAATGATAGGTAGTGACACGATATGTGCTTACTTTCTGATTTGACAATAAAATATATGTCACTCATACTCGTAATCGAGTAGATACTGAAGCTAAATAGAGAGACGTGTGCTCTATAAGCTCAAGGGTAAAAACCAACTTAATATAGATAACTAAGATGGTAGTGAATAAATTTAATGATGAATAATCACCGGGTGAATTCTGTTTACAACGTGAATATTCATGATGTCATTGCACCTTACTCACATTAAATAAACGGAGTAGATGCATGCTTGAGTTACGCTCTGAGGGAGATGCAAAACGATTGTGATCAACTAAGAGTATCACTGAATTTGAGGATATTAGTTACGAAGGGTTAATCGTTCCTTAAACAAGATACCACGGAAGGAAATAATTAAATTCCCTATTAGTTTTGGGATATTTTCTAACATTCGGTGAAATATTAAAATTGTGGGGGTATCTAGAATAAAAAATGATTGAATTTTCTATGAATAGTGGAATGTATTGAAATATTCTTGATAATAATTGAAATGGGGGGGGTACCTCGTAACTTGATACCAATACCTCTATTGGTAACATGAGATCCAAAATCAATTGAGATATTTTGGATGGATAAATAGAAAATGGTTGAGTCTAATAATATCCGATATATGAATCTAATTTGTGAGATTCGTAAGAATGCTATTATAGAGTTTAGGAATGTTTATGCGATAAGCTAGTAGTTCCTAGTAGATATGTAATTAAAAATAAATGAACTTACGAGTTATTGGATGAATGTGAGGATGAACCAGTCGAGAGCAAAAGACTTGGGTAATTTCTAGGCCCAAATGTCTTGATAATTTGCTTGAAGGTAAACCTGTAAGTTTAATAGAAGCAATGCGCTTCTCGTATAATTCCTTGATAAGTGAATATATCAAGAGAAAATTTGACTATTATTGAGAAGTTAATAAATCAAGATTTTCTAGCACGTGTACTAGAAAATGGATTGTGTATGTTCTCTCTATGTCCTTTGTGGGGGAAAGGATGTTAAGAAATAGAGAGAGTGGTTCTTTTTGACAGAATCTTGTTTAAAAAAATCTATGGATCTTCTTACAAGATAGAAGCATTATGACCCAAATGAATTTTCAAATTGGGAAAATTTATGTGGGTCAGAAGAAAGTAAAAGGTCAGGCTGATAATAAAATATTATAGTCAAAAGTGATGACCTTATATGAATAAGGTTCATTAAGATGATACTAAAATTATCGTATTGTAAAATTTAAAAAGTGCATCAATGAACATTGAGACGGTTTTTCTAAATAGATATTTGGAGAAATATCTATTTACGTGAATCTGAGGGTTGCTCTAGATAAAGCAAGAGTAGAAATTCTGTATTTTCGGTGATCATATTGAGTGAAACAACATAGACATGAAATAATGACATATTAAATTTAATATTATTACGATAAGCAATGGCTTCAAATAAACGATATGGTTTCCATTTGAGGACACTCAAAATTGGTTACTATGTGAATAAGGATTTCCAGTTTAAGGACGCTTAAACTCGGTAATGATGTAAACTGAAATTGCTGGTTTTTGGGATGCTAAAAGCTAGTAATATCAATAACAAGTGGAAGCTTTGAGTAATAAATGAAAAAGTTATTTCATAAATGTGAAATATATCAATATGAGATGTCAAACTGATTCAAAATTAGAGAATTGACAAGTGTACATGTGTTATTTACACATGATATGCAAGTCATAATTGATTGCAAGTGAGTGATCAGATCATTGCGAGAATAATGACAAGAGGATCATCTCTGAAAATCTTAATGAGATTGAAAGGTTTTGATTTGAAGATTACAATATTCGTGACTTTAAAAGTGTTAGATGATACATGTCACATGTTGGTGATGTGAATCTTGAAGAGATCAACGAAGCTAAAGTTGTCATAAAATGGATTTGTATTTATCCAAGCGTAGATGAACAATGATCTCTCAAGAAGGATTGCAAGTCTGTTGTACTTTTTAAAATTGTACAAAATCAGACATAGGCCACACAGTTGATACACTGAGTAGATGCACGAGTACAATGAAAATTTGGTCACTTGAAAGTGATTGCAATGGGATTTAAGGTGTATGATATGTGCTCAATGCGAAAGATATCTAATTGTACGATGTGAATATAGTATGTAAATTAGATATTTGACTTTAAGAACTTATAAGTCATTAGATAATAGATTTCACACTTAGCAGTCGTGTCATGGCAATCCTAAACTTAGCTCGTTTCATGATGTAATACGAGTCTGGTGCATAAAATAAATGTAATTAAAAGGCTGAATAGCCACTTTGTAAGGATTTTTCTAAATGACAGGGAAAATATGTCTTCAATATGCATATATAGTGTAATCAATCTGCAAAATTGGGATATCACATTATTGTGTATGTAATGGTATATCTCATATCTATTATGAGGACATAATACCATTAAACAACTATTCTCAACGAGAATTATCATGATTGACCATGTAAAGTCAAATGATAATGTCTGGATCCACTAACCAGATGGTTAAACTGAACGAATCTGTTAAAGCCAAGGGAATCTAGTTAGACCGAGAGATAGGTGTAAAATCATCGAGAGGAATGAGCCTTGCCTATTGCTTAACGGCGTCACGGTGGACACCCAACCTTGCTGACTGGAGATCCCAAGAACTTGATTCAATGGGAAAACTAAATCATGATGACCAAATCACTGTGGGGGTAACCCCTGGCCTATTTCTACGATGATGAAACAGTGAGACCCATAAGGTACGAGGTTAAACTTTATGCTTTTAATGATCTTTAACGAATACATGGATTTCAAGTTTGAATACATGGAATTCGGTTGAGTAAACACGGGTTACTCTATAAGATAAAGATCACATATGTGAGAAAGAGGTGGGGTCGCTTCAAAGGAGAATTTCGAGGCACAAATCTTTAGAAACTCTTACAGAACCAGGATAATATTCCAGGTCCAAAATGGACATAATCATGAGAACTGAATGAGTCGGGAAAGATATAGTGATAAGTATATCATCGTTTACATAAATGGCCGAACAGTTCAAGGATATCGCGTCATACTGTCTACCAATAAAGACGATATACTTATTCGAGCGAAGGTACAATGAGCATTATATACCTATCATATGTTATATTTGACCGTAGGAACTATCACCAAGTCAAGCTTCACGTCTGTCTCTCTATGTGGTGCGTGCTACTGGACCATCAATCTCATTTGTGGGGGATTATTGGACAAACTTAGTATTTTAGACTAAGTTGTGAATCATTTTGAGACTCTATATGAGTGAGACACATTATGTGTTAGTGGTGTGTATTTATTGGAATGTATTCTCCTTTTCAAGGGGATTCCAACGCATATTTACACGCTCAAAATGAGTAAAAGGTGAATGAGAACTGATGTTCCAAAGTGTGACCTTTTAATGTGAAAAGTGGGTTTTGTACCACATCGAGTGTAACGCCTGGGAAATTACACTTGTATTATATCATATTTGTAATAAGTTATGTGTTTTAATCAGTCATTTATGTGCAATTAGCTATAAAACCCTTATTGTTACGTGTTATGTGTACTCTGTATCGTCCGGGTATTTTCAGGGTATTTTTCGGATATTTTATTTTGTATTTATAGCCTTCGTATCAAAAGTTATAAGACCCGAACTATGATTTTATAGCTGATATTTCAAATAAAATAATGGGCTTTATTTTTCATTAAACGGCTTGCACCATCGTGTTATTCTGAACATCTAGGTATTTTATAAATTTTCTCGTTTCGCGAAAAATGACTTTTCCAGGCTCCATTGGGTGTCAAAAACCCCACAAAAATCATATTTTTATTTTCATAAAATTATAGGACTTTCATTTATACCATTTCTTTGTATTTTTTAATTATTCACAATTTTTGGAAAAGTTTGGCATATATATTGTATATATAAAATATTTAAAAATTAAATTTTAATACTCAAAAAATTATAAAAATTGGGGACAAATAATTTTATTAGATGTGTAATTAGACCCTTAATTTTATTTAGGGGTATTATTTTAGCTAGTATAAATAGTGAATTATCTGTTAATTATTAATTAATTAATCATAAAAATTCAGAAAATTAGCCAAAAATCCCAAAATTCCCAGAAATTAGGGTTTGGATTGGAGTTCTTGGAATCAAATCGGAAATTGAACGTGATTCTGTGCATCAAATCGTTCATATAAGTAGTCAATCGAAAGCCCTTTGACTCAGAAAGATGACCTGTTTTCATTAAAAAAAATATTAAAACCTAATTTCTTCTGGAAACTAGTTGACTTTTGATATTTATTTGATTATAAGCCTTATCGTGTGTAGAGATGAGTCCGATAAATTCCGAAAAATAGGAAACGAGTCAGATAATAATCGGTTAAGCAAATAGTGAGTAGATTTTGATTTTAAAAAGTATTTTAAACCTAAAATGACTATGTGACTTATGTGCTTATGTGTATTATGTGGTTAATTGAGTCATATATGTTATTAAATAGTAAACGAATATATAATACGCGCATGGGTAGACAATAGGAGCTATGTGAAGTCGGTTCGAGACGCGATGAAGATATAAGATGACTAAATCAGTCTATTTCTTTGACAGAAGCAAAGCCAGCAAGGTAAGTCGAGCCGGTGATAGACAACGGTGAAGTACTTGGAGTGAATCACGTGAAAGGCAAGTTTTTCCCCTATTCTAATTTCAGAATAGTGATATTTCTTCAGATTCATATCACACTTGCATTCTTTTGATTCCTATTCATAAACACTGATGCACAATTGTTATTACTTTGTTCATATTTCATTTGGATTCTTGATTTCTTCTTTTTCTATGAATTCTCTATTCATATTTCAATAGTTACACAATCATGTTGATATATTCTGATGATTGGGATATATCAAAGTATACCGATTATTCTGGTTGCTCCTCTATAGACTGGATAGTGATGTTTGGGATTGAGTTTATACTTGATCCTAAGGACCGGGACATAACCGGATCCTTGAGATGGACCGAAGAGCCCGGGTACCCGATTGGATCTATATAGTGAGATATAGATCTGCACTGTATCCTGGCTGATCAGCAGGGTATAGGTGCGAACTTGTGTCCAGCAGGGTATAGGTGCGAACTTGTGTCCAGCTTAGTTCATTTGTATTCGTCAGTAATGGCATTCGTTCTTTTCTCGTGCGGTTATATCTTTGCAGATGTAACCAGGTTACCGGTTCATTTAACTTACACTAACACTATTTATATTTTGCGGACTTGTTGAGCAATTTTTGGCTCATCCCTTTCTTGTTGTTATCCACTTTATTATTTTCAGTTAAGAAGGAAAATTAAACCTATCAGGACCCGAGTGGTAAAGAAGCGAGTCAATCCACGGGACCCTCTCATACCCAAGGTGTTCATTCCAATTTAGGAAGAAAGCTTTGAGTTACTTGAGCATGTGGAGTGTAGATAGTTAATGTGTGTGTTTGAATAAAAATGAACTTAGTTTAAAACTAGTTAGACAATGGTTTGTAATAAAGAGAATTGTTAGATTTTAAATTTAGTTTGTAATAAAATTAGTTAGTGGTTCTTGTTTTCATACTTCAGCCTAGAAAGATCCCGGTTAGTGTTAAAGGGATTTAGATATATTTCTGCTTTATCATTATGCAGGTTGTACAAGTTTGGTGATTAGCTAGTAACCCACACACTTATAGCCCGGGTCTGGAGGGCGTTACATCGAGAGTAGCACAAACCTATTCCTTGGGTTTTCTTATACATACCATTTACCACATCGAAAAGAAATAGAAGTCCTTTCAAGCCTCTCTTTATAAATAAAGTCTTTGGGTACCACTTTTATTAAGTCGAGAAAATAAGGGTCGTCTCTTTAATTCTCGGTCTCTTCAGTCTTAAATTTTCCAAATATTCCGGTGATAGTCGAGAGTATTTTCGATTTATCGATTATACTAGTATCTCGTTTTATCCTGGGAAGCAGGTCGCTAAACACGGATGGTGTGGGGCGAAACTGCTTTAAGGAGACAGGTTTCTAGACTCGAGATTAAATCCAATCTCTGTTTATTTTTTCAAACCTTTCTCCTAATTTAATTGTTAATTCTTATATGCTTATATGATTTAAGAATTAATAATTTCCTTATGAAATAGCTATATATTTGATATATACAATAATGTTTATATCGTACAAGATTGATAACATATACTACTTATATTTGCACAATTTTGAAAGCTAGTATATAGGTGATTAGGTACGTTCTCGCCTCTTATCTTACTTTTTATTTGGCTTATAGTTTTACTATCTGGTGTAAGAAATTCTTTATACAAGTTAGAAAATAATAGATAGGTGATCCGGTCCCTGTTTTTAGGCTGTTCATGAACCGAATCGAGCCGAGTTTTATATTTTTTTCTGACGAGCCGAGCCGAGCTTTCTTATCGAATTGAAAATCATGTTCGAGCTCGAGCTCGTTAAGTAACGAGCCGAACACGAGCTTGTTCGTGAACAAAAATAAGTTGAACCGAACCGAGCCGTAACCGAACAGCTCGTTAATAAAACAAATAAAAAAGCAATAGTTCTTCTCCTCCATACTGATTCAAGCCCAATTCATTTATCTAAATAAGTAATCCATAAATAATTAATCCAATCCCAGCCCATGATCCAAAACCCTAAACCAATATTATCAAATACTAACCTCTCTGTTCTCGCATCTTCGCTTCTCAATCTCTCTGCTCTCCTTTCCTCTATTCATCCTTTTCACCTAAATCTCAATCACGCCTAAATCTTAATCATGTATTAACTCACACAAGTTTTATTATGTATTAACTCAAGAAATACAAACAATCGTATCGATGACGTGGGGCTTTAGATTTAAGCTTATATTAACAAAGTTGCAACCTCAGTTTGGGGTTTTATCAAGAAATGAAGGAATACAATTGGGTGTGTGAAAATATTTGTGTGATTTGGTTGTGTTTAGGTTTAGTTTTAATTTGTATGATTTGGTTGTGTTCAGGTTTAGTTTTACTTTGCCTGTGCAGAATCCATCCCTCATCTCTCTCCATCTCTCAGATTGTATGTTAATATATCTGTGTGAATTATGTGAATTATAAGTGATATAAGTATAATTAAAATATTATGAAAAATTGTTTTTTTTCGAGTTTCAACGAGCCGAGTTCGAGCCGAACATACTAAAAATCGGCTCTAACTCATTATGCTTAACGAACACATTCTTGTGTTCGAGCACGAGCTCGAGTTTACAAACGAGCTGAGTCGAACGAGTCCTAAACGAGCCGAGCCCGAACTTGTTCGCGAACAGTTCGGTTCGTGAATAACCCTACCTTTTTTGACCAATTTCTATTAGCTAAAATAATGGAATATAGATATTATGTAAAATTTGCAATCTATTAACAATTGTATTTTAATGATATTAGCTATAGTAATTAGTTATATTTTAAAAACAGTTTTTATTCTTATTTTTAAATTTCAATAATTATATTAAATGGTTTTATATATATTGTTGTGATGAATTATTAAAAGAAATTATAAAAAATACTAATTTTTCTAAATATTTTTGGAATTTTACTATCGTCCGAAAATATTTGCTACGGAATTTCGTTGTAAAACTTAATCCCACGGATTTAGTTACAACAGATGTTTTACTCGACATAATTTGGTGGAATTAAATTTCTGTGGCAAAAAGTCGGTGAAAAATCACCACTCTTTGTTGTAGTGCAAAATCATACAGTTCAAAATATTTTTTTTGTTGAATTTGAGATTGTACGTAGTTATTGAAATTTGTCGAGTTTGCATCGAGTTTGTATCGAATTTGAGATTAAGATTTGATCTTAATTTTTTTATAATAAATATATATATAATGAAAACAAATACAAATTATGTAATTTTTCAAAAAAAGATCACTTATTTCTTATAAGTAATGAGACCAAAAGGGCCTCATTTTTCTAATTTAAAATTTATGTTGTATTAAATATATAAATATTTAAAGACATTTTAACTTATAAAAAAATATCAATTTATAAATAACATTATTCAAACTACTATCTATAACGTTTATTAATAAGCGAAACCTTTACGAAATTTGGTTCGTTCTCTTTTGAATTTCACGCTAGATTTCTATTTCCAGTATAAGTTTATATTATCTTTTAATAAAATAAGGAAATATTAAAATCACATTCTAATTAAAAAAAATTATTTTTAATCATACCGGGTTAATAATGTATCTATTAGAATCATGTATATTATATAATTTATGAGTTGAGTTATACGGAGACCAATTTTGTTTCGAGACCACCACTTATATTCTACAAGTAAATATATTACACAAATATATTACAAAATATATTATTTTGCAAATCATGATCTATAAATATTATTATTTTATTCAAAATCTTGAATATAATATATGTACCGCATGTAGAATATTATAAAACGTCTTATTCTATATATGAAACATGTCTAGTTTACTTAACATCTGTTAGCTTACAGAACATACACATTTTCCCTACAAATTTAAATCATCTACAATAATTATAATGAATTAGTATTATTGGTTAAATATATTTTAGAAAATAATATATTTGACAGTGTTGTGATTGCAGGATATGTATGGTCTCCGCAACTTCGATAAAATAGCTATTTTCATAAAACTTTCATCCATAATTTAATACTTTACATAAAATAACCTTAAATAAAAGACATAAATAAAATAAATTTTATTAATAAGTAAAATAACAAAAATAGAGTTAAGATTAGATTTTAAATCTCATATATAGCATATTCCATAAATTATGATTTCTTAAATGTATCACATGTATAATTACTAAATTTTCTAATAATAACGTGAGAAAGTTGTGCGTATTTTCAAAAAATCTAGTATATCAAGATAATACTCTAGATTTGTTGATCTAATATATCATCCATCAGATATTTTTTCAATAAAACAAAGAATTCATGCCTATATAAAGGGTGTTGTCCCCGATCCTACGTGCTACATGTACAAGGAACAAAAACCGGTCTCAGCCCTCTAGAATCCCATCAAACCTGAACTTTTTGAATCTTCGATTTAGCAAACTGATATACATTATTCTCCATGATGCTCAGGGCAACCCTGTACAATTCAAGAAAATCAATAAACAAGACTGATATATCATCGGTTTTAGTTTTATTACTTGACAAACACTCTACTCCTTTTTCTACCTCATGCAAAACCAAACATGAAACTAGTACTAGATATCAAACAACACTATTTTCTACTTCTCCTCTAGTACCCAAAAGAGTACCCTTCAAATTGTCTGCTCACGAGAAAGAGTGGCAAGACCCGTACCACTAGATGCAATAAAAACACAATCCTGAATTCATTAAGTATCTTGATCAAGAAAACGCATATGCAGATGCTTTTATGGATGATACCAAAAATCTACAACATGTTTTTTCAGGCAACAGGAGAGGAAAAGAGTGAAATTCTGCAAGCTATTTCTTCCAGCTTGGCAAAAGTGAGTGAGTGGTCCCACCTTAGTAGGTGAAGGTGAGGGTGTGAAGGTGGGAATCCAAGGGGAGTCCTTGATGCAAAAACAGAGAAATCATGAGAGAAAAGCAGGTACATGAGAGATAAGGATGGAAACCATTGCTAGTGAGTCAATGAATATCAGTGATGCAGAAAAAGAGAAACTATTTCAGCAAGAATATCAAGCTGTCATAGATTCTATCTCTTTGGATGCTGAGACATTTACTCATCTTGTTACAGTATATCAACTTTTGGCTGGACAGGGTAATGAGGAGGCTGAGAAGCTACTCAACTTGGTGCACACTATTGCTTCTATACAAAGGGCTAAGGATGCCATCACAGCCATGCCACTCACAGCTAGTGATGATATTGATTATGGAACTGGTGGTTCTGAGGATATTTTTGGGGATGAAGATGATGATGAAGAATTCATGGATATAGGGGAAGAAGCAGGCCCTATCTCAAGATCAAACATGCCATCTTGGGTGTTTTCCAAAACATGTGATGAACACCATTTCAAGTCCACTCTGTCTCACATCATTCAACAAACTCAGACAGCTCTTCAAACTACTACCAATTCCAACACTAAGAGACTTCTACAAGCACACCTAAACTCTCTCCAACTACATCATATTCAATCTCTTAAACAAAATTTGGATGTCACTGAGCTGAAGACAGAAATTGATCAAGTCAAGAAGGATGTTACTGAGAGACTGGATGCTAAGTTTCCCAACACAACCATGCTTGATATCAACAGACAACTAAGGAAAAATTCTAATCTAGCCAGCAAGGTGGACTCCTTGGACACAAGACTCAAAACTATGGAAACCTCAATTACTCAAATCCATTTACATCAAGCCCAACAAACTCAGCTTCTTTAGAAACTGGTGGTTGCACAAACTTCTTCCTCCACTGAACTTGATGCTAACAGAAAGGGGGAGAAAGACTCAATTGTTCCACTTTAATCAGGGGGAGTCAACAAGTGAGGGGGGAGTGCTAAACATTCAATTCAGTAAAGTAATTATGCCATCAATTGCTTTTCCTAAGCCACCAGCCTTGGACAACATTGATCTGATCAAGATAGCAGCTGCTAAGTTGGAATCTAATGAAAAATCTAAAAAGCTTGATGTTGCAGCAGTTGAGCAAGAGCTAGATGAAAAATAGAGGAAGCTTGATAAAAACATCAAGAAGAAATTTGGTCCAATTGAGAAACAAAACAAGGTATTTTCTCACTTCTGCAAATTGAGACAAATTTCAGCTAATGAAATGAGCCTAGGGAACATGGAAAGGGGTCAACCCTCATCAATCAAGTCTCCAAAGGCCAGTGTGATTTTTCAACCAAAAAGGAATTATCCAAAGAATTCAGAAAAAAATCCATTGGACCTATCTTATGAAACCCCTAGGCCAGATGAAAAGAAGCTGCTTGCAAGGTCCATTGTCTTATCAAAAGATCCCAGAGACACATTGTCAAAGAACAGAATTGCTAAGATCTATAGGAATGGTAAACTAATATGTGTGGTGGTTGGACATCCACAGTTTGCAGAAGCTAAGAAAGAAGAAAATGTGAGGCTTAAACAACAACAAAAGCAAGCTGCTTTAGAAGCCAAGAACTTAGCCAAAAGGCCTGCAACCACAGAAGTTACATTGCCTGCTGTGACAACTGAAAATCTGGATGAAGGAAAGAAATAAGAAACAAAGCAGCCAAAGAGGAAGTTTAGATACAAGATTCATGCAAAGAGGAAGATAGATTTTGATGAAGACAAGGAAGATTACATGACAGCTCAATCTACAACCACAAGCCAATCAGTCATACCTACTGTGAAGGAGGCTGAGTTCAAGGTTGATCCCAACATCACCTTTCATGGTGATCCTGTTGTTCCAAAGGATGAGCCTATAGATTGGGACAACCTGCCTCTTCCTGATCTAAACTTTCCAATCTTTGCCAAACAAAAGAAGACAAAAAAAGAGTAGTCAAAATAGTTAAGCCTGTCAAGCTTAAATCCAAGCAAGTGGTCAAACCCAAACCTAATGTCAACAAGGGAGATCAACTCTACATATGTGACATCAAAGAATATTCTGACATAAATCTCTATCTGGATGAGCTAGAAGAAGTCAGATTAATTGATGCGTACAAGCACCTTCTAGAAAGACTAGTCTTCAGGTACAAGGGTGGTAAAGATATGACATGGCCACTTCACAGAATTCTCAATGAAGGTTATTCCACTCTAGTAACCATCTTCTCTGCAATCAAGAAAAATTTTGGATTCAATATAGTTGCCAAGAAAATGGTATTAAACAAAATTAAGGAGATAAGGAATAGCTGAAGAGGACCAAATACACTCCCAAGAGTATTGACAATTCCTTTCACTGGAGATAGGGTGCATTTGAGGCCATACTGGATTATGAAGTTCAAGGATGAAAAATACATAAGAAGATTCTTCAGATTGGAAGACCAACTAAAGATTGCAAGCAATGAAACTCTCAAGGAAATGAAAGAAAAGCTGGATCTAACAAATGAGGATGAATCAGAATATTTCAAACAACTCCAATATCAGATTGAAGAGAATGATGTGAAGTTGGGAAAGAAGTCAAGGCCATCAAGGAAATGATCTAAATTTGCTCAGTCTAGAGGAGCACCTTGAAAATGATCTGTAAGACACTCTACAAATCTTTCTTTGTGAGATTTTTCAATAAACTGCAACACTTGTAAATTTTAATCTATTATATCTAATTTTGTATTCATAGAGTATTTTGTTATCATCAAGTTTCTCTTAATTTATGGCTACAATTCCAGTAGACATAAATTGGGGAAGATTGTTAGGAATATGTTGTGTACTTGATGATAACTTGATCAAAACTCTTAGTAGATTTTATTTAAGTGAAATTGTAACTTTCAACGAATGATCAATTCAACATCCGTTGAAAGAGTAACTTATGTAACAATAAGATTAGTAGCACATTTCTGCATACTTAAAGTAACTTAGTGAACTAGATGTTGTAGAATGTTTAAGTCATGTTGACTACTAGATTGATATGCAAGATAGGATGGTTAATTGTAAATATTAGATGCCTTGTAGTCTTGTATAAATGAAATAGAGTCAAATATCAAGAAGACAGTCTCAACGGATGATTCACAAAGTTTCAATTGATGATCAGCATAAGTCTCGACGGATGATAAACCTGAATTTCAACGGATGATCAATCTGAGTTTCAACAGATGATCAGATTCAAAAGAGTAGTTGATAGTGATTTGACAGTCACATGCGTTGGTTGTATGCAAATGGAATGTGGCAGCCTAATTCATGTTTTAGAGAACAAAGAAACATTTCCATTTTCATGCTTAACTGAAGATATTCAAAGATGCTGGAAAGAGAAGTGTAGCAACATGAAATTAGACTAGAAATAGTTTGTCTTTTTATCATGTAACTTAGTGATATATAAACCAATTAAGTGTAGCAAGTTGAACAGTATCCAAGTAAGTAAGTATCTTACCAGAGAAATAGATAAGGCAAAATTTGTAAATAATTTCTCTGTTCTTGTTGTTCAACTTATAAGAAGCCGTGTACAATTTTGTAACACTGAGTTCTCTACTAAATATATATATCTCCGGTGGAAAAGTTCAATTCACCAGAAAGTTTTTAAATACTTGTGTTTAAATACTTTGTGTTTTGATTTCTACTTTACTTTCATTCCGCACTACAAAATCAAACACAGTTATTTATTTGTAGAAGAACTGGTCTTGAAATTCAAAAAGAAGCCAGAATTCCATTCAACCCCCCTTTTGTAATTCTTGTTTAGATTGTTTGGGAATAACAATTTGCAATCAATAAGCAATTTTATTTTAATTATATTAGTTATAATAATTAGAAATTTTTTCAAAAACAGTTTTTTATTCTTATCTTCAAATTTCAACAATTATATTAAATGTTTTTTTAATATATATTGGTGTGATCGAATTATTAAGAGAAGTTTTCAAAAATACTAATTCTTTTTTACAATTTTACTATCGTCCAAAAATATTTGCTATGGTGCAACTGAATGAACCAGTTCATCAACTTTTTTTGTTGAATTTGGGATTGTACGGTGTTACTGAAATTTGCCGAATTTACATCGAGTTTGCATCGAATTTGAGATTGAGGTTTAATCTTAATTTTTTTATAATAAATATAGATATTGAAAACAAATATTGAAAATCTGATATTTTTCAAAAAAAAGGTTACTTATTTCTTATAAGTAATGTGACCAAAAGGTCCTTCATGTTTTTAATTTAAAATTTATGTATTAAATAAATAAATTTTTAAAAACATTTTAAGTTATAAATTAATTTATCAATTTATAAATAACATCATCCAAACTCCTATCTATAACGTTTATTAATAAGTGAAACATTTACCAAATTTGGTTCATCCTCTTTTGAATTTCACGCTATATTTCTATTTCCCATATAATTCTATATTATCTTTTAATAAAATATTGAAATATTGAAATCACATTCTAATTAAAATTCTTTTATTTTTAATCATACCGGGTTACATAAAAAATGTATTTATTAGAATAATGTATATTATAATTTATGAGTTAAGTTATACGGAGATTAAATTTTTTTGGAGACCACCACTTATGTTTTCTAAGTAAAAATATTGCACAAATATATTACAAAATTTATTATTTTGTGAATCATGATGTACAAATATCATTATTTTATTCAAAATCTTGAATATAATATATATACTGCATGTAGAACATTATAAAATGACTTATTTTATGAAACATGTTTAGTTTGTAGAATATTTGTTTAGCTTACGGAATACACACATTTTACCTATTAAATTTAAAACATCTTCAACAATTTTAATGAATTAGTATTATTTGTCTAATATATTTCACAAAATAATATATTTGACAGTATTGTGATTGCAGAACATGTATTGTCTCTGCGGTCTCCGATAAAATAGGAGTACATAAAACTTTCATTATAATTTAATACTTTACATAAAATAATCTTAAATAAAAGACATAAATAAAATAACTTTTATTAATAAGTAAAACAACAAAAATAGAGTTAAGATTAGATTTTAAATCTCGTATATAGCAGATAGCATAAATTATGATTTCTTAAATGTATATGAATTTAATTAAATTGTATGTGTTACACTTCATATTCTATTAATGAAAAATATTAAAAAATACAAGAGTCAGCCATATCATGTGTATAATTACTAAATTTTCTAATAATAACGTGAGAAAGTTGTCCGTATTTTCATAAAATCCTGTATATAGGGATGGGCAATGACTCCGGCCCGACCGATCCCGCCCCGATCCACGAATCGAAAGTGGCGGGGATTCGGGGATTTCAGCGGGTACGGGCCGGGAAATGGGGGCGATTTCGGAAAAATATCGGGGAACGGGCTGGGGACGGTTTTTTATGTCTACCCGGCTCAATCCATGTCCCCGGCCCGATATTTTTCTGCTCTACAATATTTTATATATTTTAATTTATCTTCAAGAAATATGTAAGTGTTATAAATAATTTGCATTTTCTATGTTGTTCGAGATATTTTTAGATCCTATATTTTTCAAAGTATAAGGTCAGAGGGAAGTACTACAAATATACTTTGATTTTACATAAATATTTCACGTATAAAAAGACAAAATTATTAGAATTTGCAGTTTAATATTTTGTTTTACTACTTTTTTCTATATATTGCGTGAAAAAATTATTTAATAGAAATTTTGATTTAAATAAAATATCCCCGATTACCCGCGGAGATCCCCGTTCCCCGTTTGGGCCGGGAAATGATATATAGTTCCGACGGAGAATGGACCGGGGGACGGGGAGTTTGAAGTCGCGGGCCGGGGAGAGGGATAATACTCCACGATCCCGAAGTGACCCGTCGTTCATCCCTACCTGTATATTAAGATAATACTCTAGATTGGTTGATCTAATGTATCATCCATCATATATTTTTTCAATTTAAACAAAGAATTTATACCTACATAAAGGGTGTTGTCCCCGATCCTACATGCTCCATGTACAAGGAACAAAAACCGGTCTCAGCCCTTTAAAATCCCATTAGACCTGAATTTTTTGCATCTTCGATTTAGGGCACTGATATACATTATTCTCCATGATGCTCCGGGGTACACTGTATAATGCAAAAAATTCAATAAACAAGACTAATATATCATCGGTTTTAACTGTATTACTTGACAGACACTCTACTCCTTTTTCTACCTCATGTAAAAGTACTCAACACGAAACTACTACCAGACATCAAACAAGACCACTTTCTTCTTCTCCTCCCGTACCCAAAAGAGTACCCTTCAAATTGTCTGCTCACGAGAAAGAGTAGCAAGACCCATACAATTGGATGCAACAAAAGCACGATCCTGACTTCATCAAGTATCTTGATCAAGAAAACGCATATGCAGATGCTTTTATGGATGATACCAAAAATCTACAACATGTTTTTTATTCTGAGATGACTTCCAAAAAACCCTCCTGCAAATTTACTTCCCGTCCTCGACTATGCGGACCTTGGTATGGATGTATGATATATAATTTCAACCGTTGCTAACCCTTCTTTTGGGGGCAACAATTGTTTTTTGTGTTTATTATAAATTATGAGAAAATTATCGAGGGTAACACGGAGTCGAACTTGAAATCTCTGTCAAATACGTCTAGGGAGACATATTCAACAAGTCTCCTCCCGTACGTCGTTGTGCTTAATTAGGAAATTAGTAGTGCATAACTTTTTCTTTACCCCTGTGATCTTAGATAATCATGAAAAAAATTCTTATGCTATAGTTGTATTTTGTATGAGGTTGAGAGTCTTGTTGGTTAAAACAAATTACGTCTAAACAGGTATTACTACGAATATGTTCCAAAAGGCAAGAACTACCCAATTTATTGCAGGAAATTAGCAACTAAGAAGAACGGTTGGTTTCAGAATCTTCGCAATCGTGTAATAGGCAAATCGTCGAATGTGCAAATTTTGCTCGACTACAATGAACTCGTACAACAATATGGTGTGCTTATACTACTTACCTTTTTATATTCAGTGTTTAAGTATTTACTGATGAACATGAAGTAATGCACGCATATAGGATCTTTCATATTGTATGAGTCAACATTTTGTATCTGCATGCATATGTTGAAGTTAGCTAGGGTTATGTGCTTATATGTTAATGTCGATTCATATGCAGTACTAGACATCATAATTACTTGCATGTTTAACATCATGTTTCTAATACCTGGTCTATTGATTGTCTTCGACGACAGGATATGTTGATGTTGATACTCTTGAAGTGTCACCAAACCATAATTATCTTGCTTATACACTTGATACAACCGGAGATGAAAGGTTTATGCTTAAAGTTAAGAACCTCAAAACTGGGATTCACGAGAACTTCAGAGTTGATTATGTTGATCAGTTGGTGTGGGCTAAAGATAATTGCACTTTATTCTACACTGTATCTAATGCATCCAGACGGCCTTACAGGCAAATTTTCATGTCAATTTATTCAATTTATTGAGTCTTTCATATGGGTATTTTCATTGATCTAGCTAATTGTTAGTTGAACAGAGTGGAATGCTATACACCACATACCAATAATACCGTGATATATACAGAAGAGGACCCAAAGTTCGGGGTGTTTATTGCTAGTACCAATGATAAAAATTATATGACTGTGAATTCTTGTTCAAACGTTAAAGATTCCTCAGAGGTCCTAACTAAAATCCCTCCTCTTAGTTCCCCTGTTTTTATGTGTAGTTGTGTACTTGTGTTGGAATGGTGATATTTATGTAGTTTAAACTTCAGGTTTATGTCATAGATGCAACCAACGCTCTAGGTGGTTTGTGTAGAATTCACCAGCGCATCCCTGATGTAGAATTCAGTTTGATACGGCACCATCATGGCTTTTTCTATGCTGTTACGGATCAGCCTCTTTCTGAGGATAAGTTCAGCTCCTTTTACGTAGTTAGATGCCCCGTGCAGGATGTATATGAAGCTAAATGGGAGGTAAACATTTTTCTTATGTAGTTAAGCATTTTCATATTCCAACCTGGTTAATAGAACTACAGTAACTTTCTTCTTTCATCTACTTTGTATATTCATTGCTTCTGTTTTTGACTTTTTTCTTGCTAGACTGTTCTTGTAGCAGGTAAAGGTATCTACATAAGATACATTGACATTCTTAATGAATATCTGGTCCTAACACTTCAAAGAAATGGTTTGCCAGCAGTATGTTCCATCAAATTGCCAATTGATGGAAGTTCCAAGGTATAATATATACACCTCTTTATGTGCCTAATAGATATGTGATTTTAAGATGATTTTTAATTAGAGTGCCTGTCATGTAATTTGAGTTGATTTGCTGTTGGTGTGTAGAAAGCAATGAAGATTGATGATCTTGACCCGTGGTATTTTCCGGTGCCATCAAATTTATGTTCAATTGTGTCCGGTTCAAACGATGACTTTATGAGCTCCCGGTATCGTGCTGTCGTCTCATCTCCAATGGTATTATCTGTCAGAACTACTGAAATTTCAGATTATATTTAATTACCATCATTAATATTAAAAAAATTAATAAGTGATTTACATATATACTTTATACAAGTTTCATACATTTACATGTTGTTACCTGAGACTCTCAATAGAAAACACTTCTAAGCCTCAAGATCCAGTGTCAGGCGTTATCTGATAAGTGATGTCGTGAGTTATCTAGTAATTTATTTGGTAATTACTGAACCACAAATCGAAATCTAACAATTTGTTCACTAATTAAATTTTTCCTCTCCCAAGGGAGTTCTCAGATTTATTTATCTAAATTCCACTCCTATTTACAAAAGATAAATGCTATACTCACATGTTTCATTTTGAAATTCAACTGAATTTCTTTTTAGAAGCCCAAAAAAAGCCATTAAGACAAAGTAGTTGACGAAGTGTACTGATTTGTTTGGTGCAGATGTCGGATATGGTCGTTGATATGACATGTCAAGACGTACTTTCTCCATAGTTGATCATGATGAGATCGTTGATAATACTATGGAATCTATCTCACGCTCAATTCTTCGTGAAAAAGGCAGTTCCAAAGGCCAGATATGGAGTGATTTTTCTGATGCGTATTGTTGTGAAGAAAAGGAAGTTGCTTCTCATGATGGTATCAAAATTCCCTTGACCATCTTGTATTCTCGTAAGGCACATCACAAGGCACGGTCTCCTGGACTTCTAGAAGGCTATGGAGCATACGGGGAAGTGCTTGATAGAAGCTGGAGCTCAGACCGCCAAAGCTTACTTGATCGTGGCTGGGTGGTTGCATTTGCTGATGTAAGGTATCGAATCTGTTAATATTATAAGAAATTTTCACTGAAAATTGTTTTTCTTTTGAGTAAATTTCATATAGACCGCAACCAATTTACCTTAATCTCGATTTCAATTTTTTTAACTAACTATATAGAAAGTTTGATGTTATGGTTATTGAAATTTGGTCATCAATTTTGGCTTGTTCAAACTGCACAGAGGCGGTGATGGCGGTGATGGTCATACAGATTCTTCATGGCATGAATCTGGGAGGGGTTCAAACAAATCAAACTCTATAGCTGATTTTGTGTCATGTGCTGAGTACCTAATTAGTGAAGGTTATGTTCACAAGTGTCAGCTTGGTGCTTTGGGACGTAGTGCCGGAGGTCTTCTTGTTGCTGCAGCCGCCAACAGACAACCAGAACTGTTTCGGGCTATCATTTTGGAGGTAAACCTCCTGCAAACTCTAGTCTAAACTAATATGTTATCTTTACTTGGTCGGTTCCTGACTTCAAATGGCACTT
This sequence comes from Apium graveolens, assembly GCF_009905375.1. Lineage (NCBI taxonomy): Eukaryota > Viridiplantae > Streptophyta > Magnoliopsida > Apiales > Apiaceae > Apium > Apium graveolens. The sequence continues at coordinate 188,515,295 of NC_133647.1, forward strand.
TTTCTCCTTGGAATCTATATATGTGGTCTATTGCTTGAAGTACAGAAAGAAAAAACCATGATGATGATATTGATGAAGTTATCCTGCAATTTTTGTCTATATTGTGTAAATAAAGATATCAGTAGACTAAAGTTGTGTAACTTACGCTTGCCCCAGGTTCCGTTTCTTGATGTTTGCAACACATTGTTGGATCCTCGTTTATCTGCATCATATGACCATAAAGAATTTGGGAACCCTGAGATACAGTCCGAGTTCTTAAAGATCTTGAAGTACTCTCCTTACGAGAATGTACCAAACCGAGCTTGCTGTCCTGCAATGCTTGTGACAGCATCCTTTAAAGATCTTAGGTAACTCCAGATGCATATACCATATAATTCATCCTGCACTAACAAACATCTGCCAGAAAATTATGTCTCGTATACTTGGTAACATTCATTTGTTGATGAATCTCAGAGTTCAAGTTTGGCAACCTGCAAAATGGGTGGCTAAAGTAAGAGAAAATGCATGTTCAGAATGTTCTAAAGCAGTGATTCTGAAGACCAATATGAAGTGTGGGCATTTTGGCGAACCTTGGGATTTTACTGAACGTAGGGAGACTGCATATAAGTATGCTTTTCTGGTGAAAGCTATGGGCCTAATGGCTAATGGACAGGGACCGTAAATATATATGTCTTTTACATGATTACACACCTCGAAAACTTTTAAATATATATCGTTTATCAGTAGTTCTCAAAGCTAAAGGATTTGTTTACCAGAGATACGACTGACGGGAGGGTGTACTTTGTATATCTTTCTTCGGCTGTTAATTTGTTACCCCAGGAACAAATATGCAATTAACTTTAAAATAAGTATGTTAACCCGTTTTCATAACTCCTGGTAACACTAGTTAGTTTAAAATTTAAATACATAGTGGATGGTTTGATAATTAGTACCTTCTTTGCACAACTTCATCCATTAACAGATCTATTTCATCCTCCAAACTTGCACACATTTTGCTCCCGAATTTTTAAAAGGGAATGAAGTAAGTGATTAATAGGTAAAGTATTTTCATCTCAAAAGTTTTGGAGTAAAAGTACATCGCCACTTGTTTTCGTTCTCGGGAGCACGAATGAAATTGAAATCACTTTAGTTACTTTACACTTGTTTTCGTTCCTTTTTAAAACTCCGGAGCAGGGATAAGTTTGGGAAGAAGCCTGTTCGTAGTAATGGGATTTCGGAAAATCGTCTTGTTATCGGTAAGCTAAGTTTGGGAAGAAGCCTGTTCGTAGTAATGTGATTTCTGAAAAGCGTCTTGTTATCGGTAACCTATCGCTGTTGCAGACTTGCAGGTCCATTAGAAAAAATATTCAATCTCAGAAAACCTATATATCAAAAACCCGTCTCTAGGCCCCTTATAAAAAATCCCATCAAACCTGAACCTTATTGTTTCTTGCTTAAGCAAACTGATATATGTTATTCTCCATGATGCTCCGGGCAACACTGTATAATTCAAGAAAATCAATAAACAAGACTGATATATCACCTGTTTTAATTTTACTACTTGACACACACTCTACTCCTTTTTCTACCTCGTGCAAAACCAAACATGAAACTACTACCGGACATCAAACAACACCACTTTCTACTACTCCTCCTGTACCCAAAAGAGTACCCTTCAAATTGTCTGCTCACGAGAAAGAGTGGCAAGACCCGTACCACTGGATGCAACAAAAGCACGATCCCGAATTCATTAAGTATCTTGATCAAGAAAACGCATATGCAGATGCTTTTATGGATGGTACCAAAAATCTACAACATGTTTTTTATTCTGAGATGACTTCCAGAAAACCCTCCTGCAAATTTGCTTCTCCTCGACTCCTCGGACATTGGTATGCATGTAGCATTTTTATTTATAACTTATTTATTAATGCTAATGTTGCCCATCTGCTGGGGCAATATTAATTTGTTTTTTTTGCTCAATTGTAAATTATGAGAATAGTATTCTCAGAATACTGATGGTGTTAAGTAGTCGAACTTGAAATTTCTATCAACTACATTGTTAATAAAAACAAGTATCCTCCCCTACGTAAGTAGTCCTTAGAAAATTATTGTATAACCTTTTCTTTATTCCCCTATGATTTTTGATCATCATGGTTATGCTATATTTGTATTATTTTATGAGGTTGAGAGTTTTGTTTTTTGAAAACAAATTATGTCTAAACAGGTGTTACTACACATATGTTCCAAAGGGGAAGAACTACCCAATTTATTGTCGGAAATTAGCAAACAAGAAGAACGGTTGGTTTCATACTCCCCGCAATCATGTAACAGGCAAATCGTCTAATGTGCAAATTTTGCTAGACTACAATGAACTCGCAGAACAATATGGTCTGTTTATTCTTACCTTTATATATTGCTTCAAGGAGTTTTTTTTGTTGGGGGGAGGGGGCATAATAATTAATGATGCTTGACACAAGTTTCTTTTTCGAAAGCATTGAAGTATCTGAAAGAGTATGAAATTCAGTAATGCACGCATAGGATCTTTCATGAGTCAAAATTTGGTATCTGCAAGTATGTTCAACAGTTCAAGTGTCTCTTTTAAATGTTTGCTCATATGCAGACCTAGACATTTCTTACATGTGTGATACTAGTATTGCATGCTTCTTATCATGTTTCTAAAACCTGGTCTATTGATTGTCTTTGACGATAGGGTATGTTGATGTTGGTACACTTAAAGTATCACCGAACCATAATTATCTTGCTTATACACTTGATACGACTGGCGATGAAATGTTCATGCTTCAAGTTAAGAACCTCAAAACTGGTATTCACGAGAACTTTAGAGTTGATGATGTTGAATGGTTGGAGTGGGCTCAAGATGATTGTACTTTGTTTTATACCATATCTGATGAAGACGGATTACCTTACAGGCAAATTCTCTTGTCAATTTTTTGACTCTTTCACATGGTGACATGGGTATTTTCATAGATTTAACTTATTGTTAGTTGAACAGGGTGGAATGCTATAAACCAGAACAAGATCCTACCAATAGTACCATGATATATACAGAAGAGGACCCAGAATTCAGGGTGCATATTGCTAGTACCAAAGATAAAAAGTATATAATTGTGGACTCTAATTCAAAAACTTCTTCCGAGGTCCTAAATAAAATCTCTCCTCTTAGTTCTCCTGTTTTATGTGTACGAGTTGTATTTGAATGGTGTCTTTTACTAATATTTATGGAGTTAAACTTCAGGTTTATGTCATAGATGCAACCAACGTCCAAGGTGGTTTGCGTAGAATTCACAAGCGCATCCCTGATGTAGAATTCAGTTTGGAACAGCACCATCATGGCTATTTCTATGCTCTTACAGATCAGCTTCTTTCTGAGGAAAAGTACTGCTTTTACGTAGTCAGATGCCCGGTGCAGGATGTATATAAAGCTAATTGGGAGGTAAACTTTATTCTCACGTAATTAAGCATTTTCATAATTTCATTTTTGATAAGCTTTTGGTGAATACGGATATTCTGCCTAAGAAACTCTTTCCTCTGCTCGGATTTTTCTCTTTAGTCATATGTTTTCGAAGAATATGTTCATCTACTCCTTGTATCCAATTGCTTCTGTTTCTGACTTTTTTTCTCGCTAGACTGTTCTTCTACCAAGTAAAGATGTAATGATCTTACACTTTGACATTCTTAATGAATATCTGGTCCTAAGAGTTCTTAAAGATGGTTTGCCCGCATTCTGTTCCATTAAGTTGCCAATTGATGGAAGTTCCAAGGTATAATATCTACTCCTCCATATGTGCTCAATAGATGTGTGATTTTAAGATGAATTTTGATCAGATAAATAGAGTGCCTGTCATGTTATTCTGCTTACTGTGCCCTTTGTTCCTCTTTTAATGGAATCTTAAATCTTTTGTTATCGACTTATTTTATGCAAATTAAGCTGATTTGCCTTTGGTGTGTAGAAAGCAATGAAGATTGATGATCTTGACCCGTGGTATTTCCCCATGCCATCAAATCTATGTATACTTCTTCCTGGTTCGAGTTACGACTTTATGAGCTCTCATTATCGTGTTGTCGTCTCATCTCCACTGGTATGATCTGTCATCGATGTAGTTTAGGGATCACTGCAGTCTCTGCAGAACTATTAAAATTTCAGATAAAGAAGATTATACTTAATTACCATCGTTAATATTAAAAAATGGATATGCGATTTACTTATATACTTTATACAAGTTTCATATTTTTACATGCTACTTGAGAGCCTCAGGTCCTAGTTCAATGGAATCAAACACTAATATTCCTCAAGATCTATGTCAAGCTTTATCGGATAAGTGACGTCTTGAGTTTTCTAGAAATGTAATGGTAATTACTGAACCACCAAACCGAAATCTAACAATCAGTTTGCTAATTAATAATTTCCTCTCCCAAGGAAGTTCCCACATTTATTTACCTAAGATCCATTTGTTCTAATTAAAATCAGTGATAGTCTTTAGTGTTACATTTCTCTATTTACCAAAGATAAAGCTATACTCGCAATGTTTTAATTTGAAATTCAACTACATTTCTCGTTAGAAGCCAAAACAAAGCAACGAATATGACAACAAAGTGTACTGATTATATGTAGACGCGTCCCTCATACCTTGCCCTAATTTGTGTGGTGCAGATGTCGATGGTCGTTAATTATGACATGTCAAGACGTACTTTCTCCATTATTGATCATCATGATGAGGTCGTTGATAATACTATGAAATCTATCTCACGCTCAATTATTCAAGAAAAAGGGCGTTCCACAGTTGTTAACACCAGAACTGAAAATGGCGAAGATGCCATATATTTTGAAGGCCAGAAATGGAGTGATAATTCTGATGCGTATTGTTGTGAAGAAAAGGAAGTTGTTTCTCATGATGGTACCAAAATTCCCTTGACCATCTTGTATTCTCGTAAAGCACATCATAAGGCACAGTCTCCTGGACTTCTAAACGGCTACGGAGCATACGGGAAAGTGCTTGATAGAAGCTGGAGCTCAGACCGCCAAAGCTTACTTGATCGTGGCTGGGTGGTTGCATTTGCTGATGTAAGGTATCAAATTTGTTAATATTATAATTCAATTTCCACTGAAGATTGCTTTTCTCTTGAAGAAAATTTCGTATGGACCACAACCATTTACTTTAGTCTCGATTTCAATTATTTTAACAGGCTATATAGAAAGCTATATACTGATTGTTCACAGCAGTATACCTTGATGTTATGGTTATTGAAATTTGGTCATTAATTTAGGCTTGACTTGTTTAAACTGCACAGAGGTGGTGGGGTTGGTACTGGTAGTGATTCTTCATGGCATGATTCTGGGAGGGGTTTGTACAAATCAAACTCTATAGCTGATTTTGTGTCGTGTGCCGAGTACTTAATTAGTGAAGGTTATGTTCACAAGTGTAAGCTTGGTGCTTTGGGACGTAGTGCCGGAGGTCTTCTTGTAGCTGCAGCCGCCAACAGACAACCAGAACTGTTTCGAGCTATCATTTTGGAGGTAAACCTCCGGCAATCTCTAGTCGAAACCAATATGTTATATTTACCTGGTGAATTCCTGAATTAGTTCAAATGGCATTCCCCCTCTCCAGGAATCTATATATGTGTTCTATTGCTTGAATTACTGAAAGAAAAAACCATGAGGATGATATTGATGAAGTAATCCTGCAATTTTTTGTCTATGCTGTTTAAATAAAGATGTCAGTAGACTAACATTGTGTAACTTACACTTGCCGTAGGTTCCGTTTCTTGATGTTTGCAACACATTGTTGGATCCTTGTTTGTCTACTTCATATGACCATAAAGAATTTGGGAACCCTGAGATACAGTCCGAGTTCTTAAAAATCTTGAAGTACTCTCCTTACGAGAATGTACCAAACCGAGCTTGCTGTCCTGCAATGCTTGTGACAGCATCTTTTAAGGATTATAGGTAACTCCAGATGCATATACCATATAATTCATCCTGCACTAACAAACATCTGCCAGAAAATTATGTCTGATCATATACTCGGTGACATACTTTTGTTGATGAATCTCAGAGTTCAAGTCTGGGAACCTGCAAAATGGGTGGCTAAAGTAAGAGAAAATGCATGTTCAGAATGTTCTAAAGCAGTGATTCTAAAGACAAATATGAAGTGTGGGCATGCTGGCGAACCTTGGACTTTTAGTCGACGTAAGGAAACTGCATATAAATATGCTTTTCTGGTGAAAGTTATGGGCCTAATGGCTAATGAACAAGGAGAGTAAATATATATATGTCATTTACAATATTACACACCTCGGAAACTTATAAATATTTTTAATTCCAGTTCATAGTACTTGCACCATTTTTGCAGGCCCTCAACCAGATGTAGTTCTATATGCTCAGAGCACATACCATTTTCTGGCAACATTTCTTAGCCATCTGTTCTAATCAAAATTAGTGATGCTATTTAGTTTCGTAATTTTCTACCTACAATTCTACAAAGATCAAGCTACACTCACAATGTTTTGATCCAAAACTGAACTGAATCCCAGAAAAGGGCAACAAATATGAAAAAATAGTTGACAAAGTGTACTGATTATGAGCAGACCTGTCTCCTCATACCTAGTTTGTCTGGTACAGATGTCCCCTGTGATTGTTGATTATGACATGCTGAGACATATTTTCTCCATAGTTGATTATGATGAGGTCAATAAAAGTACTTCGCAATCTAGCTCATGCTCAACTATTCTAGAAAATGACAGTTCCAAACTTGTTAACACCAGAACTGAAAAGGGCCAAGATGCCATACATATGAAGGGCAGAAATGGAGCGACTTTTCTGATGCATATTGCTGTGAACAAAAGGAAGTTGTGTCTTGTGATGGTGCCAAAATCCCTTTAACCATCTTGTACTCTCGTAAAACACATTGCAAGGAAGAGTCTCCGGGACTTTTAAAAGGCTATGGAGCATACGGATATGTGCTTAATAAATGCTGGAGATCAGATCGATTAAGCTTACTTGATCGTGGCTGGGTGGTTGCATTTGCTGACGTAAGGTACATTTAAAGTTTGTTAATATTAGGTTTACAAACATATTGAACATTGTAGGGATGTTAAAAGGGACTTGTTTAATCAATGTTGCTGTTTTTCTCAATTAATTGCTCCATAACCCTTTACTGCAGTCTCCTTCAATATTTTTAACTGGCTACATAGAAAGCTATTTACCTGATTCGTTCACATTGAGATCATGATTATTGAAAAATTGGTCATCAGCTTTGGTTTGACTTGTTTAAAATGCACAGAGGTGGTGAGGGTGGGGGTATTAATTCTTCATGGCATGATTCTGGGAGGGGTTTGAACAAATCAAACTATATAGCTGAATTTGTGTCATGTGCTGAGTTCCTAATTAGTGAAGGTTATGTTCACAATTATCGGCTTGTTGCTATTGGAATTAGTGCTGGAGATCTTCTTGTTGCTGCAGCTGCTAATAGGCATCCAGAGCTCTTTCGAGCTACCATTTTGAAGATAATTCTCACTGTAAATTTCAGTAGAAACTACATTTTCTCTTTACTTGGATGAACCACAAATTAGTTCATGTGGCACTTCCCTGAGAATCTATATGTGTGGTCCATTGCTTCAGTTACATTAAAAAACAATGAGGGTATTATTGATGAAGTTATCATGCAACTTACTTGTCCATGTAATGTGAATAAAGATTTCAGTTGATCATTTTCTGTAATTCATTCTTCCCCCAGGTTCTTTTTCTTGATGTTTGCAACACACTATTGGATTATTTCAGAAGTTTAGACTACGAAGAATTTGGGAACCCTGAAATAGAGTCCCAATTCTTATCAGTTTTCAACTACTCTCCCTCGACAATGTGCCAACTGGAGTTTGTTGTCCTGCTATGCTTGTGACAGTGTCTTTTAACGATAAAAGGTAACTTCAAAGGCCTCTATTCCATATAATCCATCCCGCACTCACAAACACCTGTCAGGAAATTACATCACTCGTAGACTAGGTAACATACTTTTGTTGATCAATCGCAGAGTTGGAGTTTGGGAACCTGCAAAAGGAGTGGCTAAAGAGAAATTGCATGTTCGAAATGTTCTAAAGCAGTGATTCTAAAGACAAATATGAGTTATGGGCATCAAGGTGAACCTTGATCGTTTACTCGAGTTGAGGAAACTGCATATGAATTTGCTTTTCTGATGAAAACTATGGGCCTTATAAACAAGGAGAATTGAAATTTGTAAATGCATTTTGTTATGCTCACTTGCCAAACTGTTAACCAAAGCAGTTGCTAGCAGCTTCATATAAAATTAAATATGTACACAAATATATAACAGTAACATTTTTTATGAACTTTTTCCTAAATTAAATATGTATAAATGATAGTTGTGACGAGATCTGTTTGTATGCCAATGAATCTTGTTCTTGACGAAATCCGTTTGTCTATCAATTACTCCGGATAATCAATCGATTTTTATATGCCAATTATTCTTGTTCATGACGAAATCCGTGTGTCTACCAATTATTCCAGATAATCAATCAATTTTTAAATCTCGAAGAGAGGGATTATTTTGGGCGGGTTCTAAATAATTTTGTTACATTTTTTGAAGGAGTGTATAAATTCTGTCAATCTCTTCTATATATAATAAAAAGTCTCATTGAAAAGACTAAGATACTCCTATTTTTAATATTTATATAAAATATGTGTTTTGTTGGAATCGAACCAAAATTATTTCATTCACATATATAACCTCATACCACTACACCCTATTATCACATGTGTTTTTTATCATACACATAATATGTAAGTGTGTTAAATGAATATTTCATTTAACTATAAATGTAGTTACTTGAATTCTAAAAAATATGGATCGTTAATTGAATATTTGAACAGTTAATTTTAAAGAACTTAATTCCAGATATAAAGTTAGACATAGTACATAAATGAATTATTATCTTATTTATTAATCATTTTTTAGATTGAAAATATATTTTATATATTTTTAACATATTTTTTATTATAAAAAGTAATTAAAATGCACATATATATTATTTTTTTAAAAATATTGAAAATAGAATCGCTTATATGTAAATAATCTATATTATTATTACATATTTAGATAAGTTTGAATTATAATGAGTCAATGCATTTTAGTTTATTTCGAATTTGAAATTAAAACTTGGCTTATTGTTAAAAAATACTCAAAATTTGACTACATGACCCGGCCGAAAAACACCATCACTATCTACGTTTAGTAAATTTAAATTTCAAGCTCGCAGAGAATATCTTATCAATAATGTGAAATATTTTAATAGCTTATCTTAATATAAATTAATGTATTTGAAGTCTTGATAGGATCAAGTCAATTGATTATTTGTATTAAAATTACTATATTCACTAGTAGCGTAATTGTTTTTGGGAGTTGTCCCGGTTTAAAAATATCGAAATTTGATATAGGATCTCACGAAATTTGTTAAAACTACGATGATATATTAAATATATTTATTTTTCATTTTTCACTTGAAAAAACTAGTCTTTTAAAAAGAATTTTTTTCGATAAGCAATATTTTGAATTATTTTAATATTTTCAATTATACAAATAAAAGTTATATATTTACTATATTGTAGCATTTGATTCAAGGGAATTTACCAAAATACTATTTTTTATGAAAATATTTGTAAAAATATGGACAAAGTTTACATATGTGGTTGCATATGAGGTTGAACGGTTGCATATGTGGTTGCATATGAGGTTGATCCATATTTTGCAAATATTTTCTGCAACTTGGGTATTTATGCAAAAATTCCTTGATTCAATGCATTTTATACTATTTAAAGGGAAATATATATATATATATATTATTTAATAATTTGAAGGAATTAACAGTTCAACTGATACTTATAAAACTTTATCGAATTGAAAAATATTTAATTTTAGGAGAATAGTATACAATGTTAACAAATTATTATATGAAGAAATATTAGAGTCGTAATTAAAGAAACTTAAAAAAAAAGTTTAAATAACGATATAATTACAATTTTTACTTCGAGTTCTTGAAAAAAATAATGAATATCAATAATAAATCTTTACCATTTATAATTTAATTTTATGTTACAACCATGATTGGTACTCGATTGCGTAAAAAATAGTTATAGATTGTTTGTCAGTGATAATGTGAATACTGAAAGGAATATGTCCTAAGTCCAATCATGTATTAGGATTTAGGAATAACTTCCTGTGTAATCTGTTTTGATTTCATTGATATTAATAAAAGACTAGTTTTGTTTTTATTACGGGTTTTATCTATTTAAGTGTTTAAATAAGATATACCATAGTTTAGAGTAAAGCTTTTTATGGATTATGATGAGATCATAATAGTGAGACCTAAAAGATGATAACTCTAAACTTAAATAGTTCCTGGTTATAGGATTACTAACTGGTAATTAATAATCCGCAAAGATCGGTACATACTATGCTTGCTTCATTATGAAGGATGTCTGTTCCCATAGACATTTGTGTGGTGACACTATAACTAGTATGTAGGTGCTTATTATAGAATAAGTTCACTGAACATGACTCGCCCAGCTGAACAACTGATGGAGTTCACTCACGTGTCAACAGTTGTTCACATAGTGATAGTTGTACAAGTATCCTTAGACTTGAGGTCTTCATAGTCATCTTGTGTACACTGAATTATACTTTGGTTTAGTTCTTAGTCTCCAGGGACAATTATTAGGGCTCTACTGGGTATAGGAATTTGTACACGAAGATAGTGTATGATCAATAAAGGATCTACCCCTTCCAGTGAAGGAAGCGAATGTTCAAGGCTGATCCACTTATGCTAGTTCGGGAATCTCTGGCCAGAGTGAATGAAATTAGAAAGGAGTTTCTAATTTGCATAGAACTAAGCATAGTAAATGGTAAGCAAGTGATTAAATTAGATAGGCTTGACACGAGATCCATGCCTTGTATTTAATCGGGACATTTTATGGTAGAAGGAGTTTATTGTACGATAACTATTCACTGAATAGGTTCTTGGTATTCTAAGCAGTGAATTCGTATTATCCGGATAGTCGCGATATGCTGAGAAGTATCCCTCACGATGTAGAATAAATGTGATTAATTAATTAATCATATTTAATAAATTAGAGAATTTATATAAATAATGATAAAATAGTTTTATTATTATTTATTTCTACTACCGGCTTAATTTGAACCTACAGGGTCACACCATAAAAAGAGAATGATTTAATGGTGGAGGAATTATTTAATAATGACTAATAATTATTTATTTGTGAAATAAATAATTAATTGGCAAATTTAATAATTGATTAAATGAGATTTAATTGATTATAAATTAATTAAGAAAAGTTCTTAATATTATTAATTAAGGATTTAATTTTTGGAAATTAAATCAAGAGAGAGAATTATTTATAAAGTGTTTAGAAAAAGGATTAATAATTAAAAGGCGTTTTAATTATTAATGAGAATAATAAATGGGATAATAATAATAATATTTATGGGAAAATTTCAGCTGAAAATTTTGCCTATAAATATACTATTATAAACCCTATTTTTATTCGAACCCCAAAATTTTAGAAAAACCCAATTCTCTCCACCTCCTCCACCTCCTTAACGTCATTTTCTTGGTAGATACCGGTGGAGTGCTTCACGTTGGAGGAGCAGCTGCTAAGGATCTCCGATCATTGCTCTTGGATCGCATATTAAAGGTTAGTAATCGATCCCTATGTTTTTACCACGATTTATATGCTTTTATTTGGATTTTATATATGTAAAAGTGTTTTACCATGCCTCCGCTGCGTTTAAAATCCAACAATGGTATCAGAGCTTAGGTTGTATGCATATAGATCTGTGGTAAAAATTTCAGAATTTTATGTGCTTGTATGAATTAATTATGATTTTTACAAGTTATATCATGGATTAATTTTGTCTGATGAGAAATCGTTTCTCAGAATAATTTTGAATGTTGATCTGGGTTCTACAAGTGTTGTAGATCGTCTGGGTATTTTTTTCATAATTTTATGATGTATAGATTTTTTATTATAAATTTTTGAAGATCTTGCAATTAAATTCGTAATTAAATAATCATATATATATATATATGAACTGTAAGTATGTATATATATTTGTACATCTGTTTGTCTACTGTTACTGCTGCACGGAAGCACAGACAGAGAAAAGCAAAGCAAAGGTACGGCAGAAAAAGGACAGGCACGGCGATCGAAGAAGACAGATCAGGTGCGGCTGCTGCAGGCGCGTGCAGCGCACGCGCGCGCGGGGGGGGGGGGGGTGTCGCGCATTCCGGGAATGCGTTACACCCTGTGGCGCATTCACGGAATGCGTTACACCTTTTAATTGGTTAAAAGGGTTGTAACGCATCACCGGAATGCGTTCCAGGGCTTGTAACGCGTTCCTGTAATGCGTTACAGCCCGACTATCCACATTAAATTTGATTTTTTGGGAGTTTCGTAACTCCGTTTTGTGCGTGCAATATACCGTTGGATTCGTTTTTCCGAGACAGATCTAATGGAGTAATCAATTTTAGTTTATATAAAAGTTTTAAACTGTTTATATTCCGAAAGTGTTTTAAAGCTGTTTTTTAACTGTTTTAACTGCTTTTAAATGCTTCATGTGATACATAGAGATGTATAATGCTTAGACCAATATGCTAGATGATGTAACATGCCTACCTTGATGTTTATTCATGTTTATATATGTGATATATGCTTAGTTTATCATGCGATGATAGATTTAGGTGAACTTAAATGAACATAAGGTGTTTGTTAGACAACCTAGTATAGTGAAATTGTTTCATAACCTTAATAACAATATTATGAATACAATTATGAGATTCTTGTGTTTGTGAAACACGTAATTGAATATGAATTTTCAATATGAGAGAAAGGATGATTCTGTCAACAACAGATTTCTATCTGTAAGAAAGGGTTATTAAGTGACGCCTCTTGACAATGCTCCACCCGATCTGGGAATCATCTGATTATTGATTATTGATTTGAAATATTTAATTTAAAAGGAAGAATCTCTTTATAATATGATTATGATTGTAACGTAATATAATCCCTCTAAAATTAAATAATATCAAGTAGTAATTGGCCAATGACACAACGGGCTTGTGTCGGTCATAGCCTTCCAACATGATAGAAAAGTAGTTCTTATTTTTGAATCATTGTCGGTTCGTGCTACAGCCGAGGGCTTTGATTTCGAAATAAAAAATACTTGTCTATTACATAGAGATGTGTACATTGAATTAGAATCTAAAGGTCGGTACGTGCCACAGCCGTGGGCCGTTGGGGACTGATTCAATTGTACGGAATGTTGGGTTAGACTTGACTTAGAATATTGAGTTTGTCGTGCCACAGCCGTGACTCAATTATTCAAGAGGCTAAAGTTTGATTAGGGAATAACATAAGATGTAATTGACAAGAGTTGTCGGCCTATTGAACATTACATGGCGGTTCGTGCTACAGCCGAGGTTGTGTAATGGAATGTAGGATCCCTATTCCCACTAGCATTATGAATGCTTAATTTTTCATGTAGGGGGTTGAATAAATTAGGTAAACTAGTGGGAGCCACTTATGAATAAAGACCTGATTCATATAGTGTTTTTAAAATGAAATTGAATATTTGCTAAGTGTTGTTATGTGTTTATCATTTACAGATTTACAATATACATTATGTCTTCTACACTATCACTCAGGAGCATACTGGATGCTCACAAATTGACTGGTCCTAATTATGCTGACTGGCTTCGAAACTTGAGAATTGTTCTCAGGATTGAGAAGATGGAATACGTGATTGACTCACCTAAGCCTACTGAACCTGGTAGTGATGCACATAATGATAAACATGTTGTGTATCGTAAGTGGATAGATGATGCAAATGTTGCTCAATGCATCATGCTAGCTTCCATGAACATTGAGCTACAGAAGCAATATGAGCATATGGATGCTCACACTATCCTCATGCATCTACAAGAGTTGTATGATGTGGCAGGGAGGACAGCTCGATATGAAATATCGAAGGAGTTGTTCGGTTGTAGGATGTCTGAGGGATCATCTGTGAATGACCATGTACTTAAGATGATCAATTTGATTGAACGTCTTGGACAACTTGGTTTTGTCATGGATGGGGAGCTGAGCCAAGACTTGGTCTTGCAATCGCTTCCGAGTTCGTTCTCGCAGTTTGTTGTGAACTTTCACATAAATTAGTTGGATGTCAGCCTGCCTAAACTCCACAACATGTTGAAGACTGCGGAATCGAATTTTCCCCCTAAGAAGAGTTCTGTTCTTCTAATTGGTGAAGGTTCCAATACTAAGAAAAGGAAGAGGAACCCTTCCAAGAAGAAGAAAGTAGGTGAGAAAACGCCGGTTCCACCAAAAGCTGAAGACCCCAAGAGCAAAGTTATTTGCTTTCACTGTAACAAGGTGGGGCACTGGAAGAGGAACTGCAAGGTTTACCTTGCAGAATTGAAGAAGAAGAAGGGTAGTGAGACTACCGCTTCTGATTCAGGTATGTTCATGATAGAAGTGAATATGTCATTAAATCAAATTTCTACTTGGGTATTGGATACCGCCTGTGGTTCTCATATCTGCAATTTGTTGCAGGGACTAAGGAGAAGTAGGACTCTTGAGGAAGAGGAGGTGATTCTACTGATGGGAAATGGAGCAAGAGTTGCTGCTGAAGATGTAGAATCATTTCATTTATATTTGCCTACGGGAAAGACTATTGTTTTAAATAATTGTTATTTTGTTCCCTGGATTGTGAGGAATATTATTCCCATGTTAGACTTGGCTGGATTTTCATTTATTATTGAGAATAATGAATGTTCTATTCTTAGAGATAATATTCTTTATGGACGTGGTGCTTTAAATAATGGTCTGTATATATGTGACATAATTTACTTCAGATTGAACAAACTAATAAAAGAAAAGGGATGATGAAAATCTCACTTCATTGTGGCACTGCAGTCTCCATTTAGTAGACATGGAGAGAGGACTGCAAATTTGCTAGGAATGGTACACACAGATGTATGTGGACTAATGTCTAAGCAAGCCATGAGTGGATTTTCATACTTCATTACTTTCATAGATGATAGATCTAGATTTGGATATGTGTTTGATGAAACACAAGTCTGAAGCCTTTGAAAAGTTCAAAGAGTATAAGTATGAAGTGGAGAAACAAACCAAACATAGTATTATAATTCTTCGATTAGATCGAGGTGGTGAATACTTGAATGGAGAGTTTCTGGATTATCTCAAAGTAAATGGTATAGTCTCCCAGTGGACTCCTCCAGATTAGTATCTGAAAGGAGAAATCAAACTTTGTTAGACATAGTTCGGTCCATGATGAGCTATGCAAATCTTCCAATATTCCTATGGGGTTACGCATTGGAAACCTCAGCATATTTACTGAATAAGGTGCCTTCCAAATCTGTTCCTCAAACTCCGTATGAGATATGGAAAGAAAGGAAACCGAGTCTTAAACACGTTAAGATTTGGGGATGTCCAGCTTATGTCAAGTAAGTTGACCCAGATAAGCTGGAATATCAATCCGTAAAATGTAGTTTTGTGGGATATCCTAAAGAGACTTTAGGGTATTACTTTTACACCAATCATCGGGTGTTTGTCTCCAGACATGCTACCTTCTTGGAAAAGGAGTTTATCCTTGAAGGAAACAGTGGGAGAAAAATTGAACTTGATAAAGTTCAAGAAGCACAAACTACTACGGATCAAGTGGAAACACCTGTTCTGACTGAACAACCTTCTGTGGAACAGCCCATTCGTAGGTCAGGGAGAGTGTCTCGCCAACCTGAGAGGTAATATGGCCTTGTCATTGAGAATGACAATGAGTTATCGATCATTGATGATGACGACCCTGTGACCTATAATGAGGCTATGAGTAGTGTTGACTCAGAGAAATGGCATAGTGCCATGAAATCCGAAAAGGAATCTATGTATACGGTATACGAAAGAATGATTAGAGCAGATGGCCAGGTGGAGACCTATAAGGCCAGGCTTGTGACAAAAGGATTCAAACAAAGGCAATGGATTGACTTTGATGAAACCTTTTACCTGTAGCCCTGTTAAAATCAGTTCGGATTTTGCTTGCGATTGCTGCTTACTACGACTATGAGATCTGGCAAATGGCCAGATGGTTTTCTTTCCAAGGGAAATGAAAACCTAGTGTGTAAGCTGCTGCGAACCATATGTGGTTTAAAGCAAGCTTCTCGTAAATGGAACATCCGTTTTGATGAGACAATCAAAGAGTTTGGTTTTATCAAAAACGTAGATGAACCATGTGTCTACAAAAGGGTTAGTGGGAGCGCGGTAACATTTCTTGTATTGTATTGAAATAGAGTTGATACACATAACAACATAGCAGACCCACTCACAAAGCTACTTTATGAAAGTCACTTTGATCGTCATAAAGACAAGATGGGTATTAGATACCAGAGTGATTGGCTTTAGTACAAGTGGGAGATTGAACGGAATATGTCCTAAGTCCAATCATGTATTAGGATTTAGGAATAACTTCCTGTGTAATCTGTTTTGATTTCATTGATATTAATAAAAGACTAGTTTTGTTTTTATTACGGGCTTTATCTATTTAAGTGTTTAAATAAGATATACCATAGTTTAGAGTAAAGCTTTTTATGGATTATGATGAGATCATAATAGTGAGACCTAAAAAATGATAACTCTAAACTTAAATAGTTCCTGGTCATAGGATTACTAACTGGTAATTAATAATCCGCAAAGATCGGTACATACTATGATTGCTTCATTATGAATGATGTCTGTTCTCATAGACATTTGTGTGGTGACACTATAGCTAGTATGTAGGTGCTTATTATAGAATAAGTTCACTGAACATGACTCGCCCAGCTGAACAACTGATGGAGTTCACTCACGTGTTAGCAGTTGTTCACATAGTGATAGTTGTACAAGTATCCTTAGACTTGAGGTCTTCATAGTCATCTTGTGTACACTGAACTATACTTTGGTTTAGTTCTTAGTCTCCAGGGACAATTATTAGGGCTCTACTGGGTATAGGAATTTGTACACGAAGATAGTGTATGATCAATAAAGGATCTACCCCTTCTAGTGAAGGAAGCGAATGTTCAAGGATGATCCACTTATGCTAGTTCAGGAATCTCTGGCCAGAGTGAATGAAATTAGAAAGGAGTTTCTAATTTGCATAGAACTAAGCATAGTAAATGGTAAGCAAGTGATTAAATTAGATAGGCTTGACACGAGATCCATGCCTTGTATTTAATCGGGATATTGTAGGGTAGAAGGAGTTTATTGTACGGTAACTATTCACTGAATAGGTTCTTGGTATTCTACGCAGTGAATTCGTATTATCCGGATAGTCGCGATATGCTGAGAAGTATCCCTCACGATGTAGAATAAATGTGATTAATTAATTAATCATATTTAATAAATTAGAGAATTTATATAAATAATGATAAAATAGTTTTATTATTATTTATTTCTACTACCGGCTTAATTTGAACCTACAGGGTCACACCATAAAAAGAGAATGATTTAATGGTGGAGGAATTAATTAATAATGGCTAATAATTATTTATTTGTGAAATAAATAATTAATTGGCAAATTTAATAATTGATTAAATGAGATTTAATTGGTTATAAATTAATTAAGAAAAGTTCTTAATATTATTAATTAAGGATTTAATTTTTGGAAATTAAATCAAGAGAGAGAATTATTTCTAAAGTGTTTAGAAAAAGGATTAATAATTAAAAGGTGTTTTAATTATTAATGAGAATAATAAATGGGATAATAATAATAATATTTATGGGAAAATTTCAGCTGAAAATTTTGCCTATAAATATACTATTATAAACCCTATTTTTATTCGAACCCCAAAATTTTAGAAAAACTCAATTCTCTCCACCTCCTCCTCCTCCTTAACGTCGTTTTCTTGGTGGATACCGGTGGAGTGTTTCACGTTTGAGGAGCAGCTGCTAAGGATCTCCGATCGTTGCTCTTGGATCGCATATTAAAGGTTAGTAATCGATCCCTATGTTTTTACCACGATTTATATGTTTTTATTTGGATTTTATATATGTAAAAGTATTTTACCATGTCTCCGCTGCGTTTAAAATCCAACAAATACCATATATAAGTTATTGTAATTTATTTATTACATAATTTTAATTTTTGAATAATTATAAATGCATGTTATTTAAGTAATCAATTGTCTCAGTAAATGTTAATAATGAATATAAATGTACATAAATCATATATTTAGCATATAAATAATTGAAACCATCAGAATTTGCTAAGAAATGTAACATATGATTATTTACATGCTGACATATACACATATAACTTAATCTTATTTTGTTAAGAGTAGTGTAAAAAAACTAACATTTTTCCAAACATACATACGTTAAATTTCAAAAACTAACATCTTTTATTTAAATCGACTTTTATATTAACAGTAGTGTAAATTTTATATTATTTTATATTATGATTGCAAGTAATTCTGAATTCAGTTATTCATTTTTTATCTTTTTAAATTGAGTAAGTTAACTGTAAGTTAGTAGGGAACTCAGTAATAATATAGACCAGTTATATAGTTTATTTAAATGAAATTCAAAATTTTTGGTCAAATCTGTATTCAACATATATGTTAGTTTTTAACTTTTTTTTTGTAAATATACCAACGACATTCTACATATTAAGTTTATTTGTTTCATTCTAAATGTACACTGACTACCCTGTTTATATTCATTCATTAAATACAATTATACAACACAAACAAGAATACATATATTTTTCTTAATGAACTATATTGGAAACGTTGTGTAATTTAGTAATGTCTTGTATGAAAATGATACACAGATAAATACGTTAGACATTATACAACATTTACAAATAGAAATATAACTAAAAATATTATAATTGCACGCATAAAAAAACTCTAGAATGCTAATTTATACATAAAACTTGAAAACCCACACTAAAAACTACCCTCAACTTCAAAACCCTCCGTCATGATTTTTCCGGCGGCCCTTTACACCGCCGGAAAAATCCTCAAAAAGACCAAACTACCCTCCATCTTTCTTCTATTTTCCATCATGGGATGACGTGGCAAGATCCTTACCATTGGATGAACCAAAGAGATGATCATGATTTTATCAAGTATCTTAATCAAGAAAATTCATATGCAGATGCTTTTATGGATGATACAAAGACTCTGCAAGACACTTTTTATTCAGAAATGACTGAAAGATCTGGAAGGAAATCTACTCTTCATCAAAGATTGGGACCTTGGTACTATATTTTTTCAATAAATGAATAATCTCGATATATAAATAGAAATTTTGGGTTCCGAATGTATCTTTTTATTGAGGTTTAACTGATTGTATATAATCTTTTGCTTATTTGTATTAATTGTTGCTTTTATAATGCTAATGTATATGCAAGGATGTTTAAAGATATAAACTTTCCATGTATATGTTAGGATTATGATTTCTTTAAGCTCTGTTTGTTTCACTGCCATTTATTTGACCTCTTGAAATATTTTTTACTGTGTTTGTTGCTTTTATGTATGTGCAAGGATGTGTAAAGATATAATCTTTCTCGTGTATAGGTGAGGATTATAATTTCTTATAGGCTCCGTTTGTTTCATGGAAAATTCGTGATTTACGGTCATTTATTTGGCCTCTTAAAAATATTTTTATCATGTTGGTTTGGCTTTCTAAAAAAATGTAGATTTTCTCGTGATTGTTTGGTCTTCAGGAAAAGGAAATACTTTCCAATGGAGGAAAATTCTTTGGAGAAAAGCATGAATTTCTGGAAAATAACTTCCCCTTTTCCAAAGGGGAAAACGTTTTCCGAAATGGACATTTTCTCATCATTTCTAATAATTTTTTCATAATAGCTAATTAACACAGTTTCTGAGAAAATATTTTCCGAGAGAGTATACGATTTACTCAAGTAGTATTTGCAGTTAGGTCTAAGCACATTTGAATTTATATTTTATATATGTAATCAAATTTGTTGCTTTTATGTGAATATATGTAAGAATGTGTAATTATTTAAGCTTTTTTGTGTTTTTATCATAATATATACTTTAATATAGTAGATTTCAATTAGGTCCAAACAGACTTGAATTAATACATGTATTTGCATTTATTATTTTGTTATGCTAATATGTATGAATTGTGAAGATATAATCTTTTTCAGTGTGTTTTATAAGATGTTTAATTTAATCGTGCAGAGTTTGCAATTAGGTCTAAGCACACGGGAACTAATCTCCATTTTAAATTTTTGGGGTGACGTATTTGCATGTTTTTGGATCATGTTCATTAATGTGCTTAAATTGTTGATTTATATGTAATATTTGCGTGTATAAGATTATTATCAAGGAACACAATTTGATTTTTGTTCATATTGAGATTGTTCCTTATTTTAACCTAATTGTGTTTGAACAGGTTTTACTACCACTATATTCCGGAGGGTAAAGAATACCCAGTTTTTTGTAGGAAATCAGCTACCAGGAAGGAAGGACAGTTTCAAATTTTACTCGACTACAATGAACTTGTGAAAGAGTATGGTGGCTTCATTTCCTAACTTTCTCTGTTTAGTGACTCATCCAAAGCATACACATTACTATCATAGTAGCATGCAAGAGTATGCAAAGAGTATCATATTTGTGAAAGAGTATTGTGTGGATGCATATTAAATTTCTTTTTGTTTGAAAAAAATACGAGAAACGTGTGATTATATGCAAGAGTATGAATTCAGCTTCGAGCTATGTGACATAACTGTATAAATCTGCAGATGAACCTTAAGTATTGTATGTAATCCACTGCATGAACTTATAAGGTCTTACTTAATTTTGGCTTTTAGCGCTATGTGCAAAACTCATTGTTGTCACCGCGCTCGACTAGTCGGTCGACTAGTGCAAAATCCAAATCGAAAAACATTAAACTGAATCTACATGTATAATAATATGTTTATATATTTGTATAGTCGGTGTAATTGTGTGTGTACAAGGGGAAAAAGATATGCTTGTAATTAACATATATATTTTATGATTAATATAATGTGAGTATGGAATTGTCAGACTTTTGTAGTGAGAAACCACGTTTATAAGATATATATGATTATATATTATTTAATTAATTATTATTAATCTATCGACTAGTCTGGACCTCCATCAACTCGACATGACTCATCGCCGTCATAGTAAAATTACCAAAGTTTTTGCTTAGGTGCTTATATGTTCTTGTTGACTCATATGCACACCTATAGGTTATAGTAATCTTACTTGTGTGGTACCAGTTATAATTATTTGTGTGTTTAATATCATGTTTCAATTACTTGTTCTACTAATTGTCTTTGGTTACAGGGTATGTTGATGTCAATACACTCGAAGTGTCACCAAACCATAACTATATTGCTTATACACTTGATATAAGCGGAGCTGAAAGGTTCATGCTTCAAATTAAGAACCTCAACTCTGGTATTCTCGAGAACTTCAGAGATGATGATGTTAATAAGTTGGTGTGGGCTCAAGATAATTGCACTTTGTTTTATACCATGTACACAAGACGTTGGTACATGCAAAATTTCTTATCAATTTATTAGGCCTTTCATATTGGTATTTTCATAGTCTTACTAATTGTTACCTGAACAGGGTGAAAAGCTGTACACCAGAACAAGATCCTAGCGATAATATCATAGTATATAAAGAAAAGGACCCAACCTTCAGAGTGGATATTGCTATTACCAAAGATTAAAATTATATTACTATGAATTCTACATCGAAAACTTCATCAGAGGTCTTAAGTGAAACCCTCCTCTTCGTCCCTCTCTTTTTATGTTTTAGAGTTGTCTTTGAGTGGTGTTTTTTTACTTAACTCTATGTATTTTTATTTCAGGTTTATGTCATAGATGCAAATAATGTCAAAAGTGGTTTGCATAAAATTCAAAAGTGCATCTCTGGTGTCCATTATTGTTTGGAACATCATCATCAGGGCTTTTTCTATGCCCTAACGAATCAGCCTCTTTTAGGGGATTAGTTATTGGAAACTGGAGAGTTTTACTTGGTTAGATGCCCAGTGCAGGATGTACATGAAACTAAATTGGAGGTAAACTTCGTTCCTAAATAAATACGCTTTTTCATGAATTACAAATTTTACTTTGAAAACTTTTGGAGATTACAGATATTCTGCATAGAGCCTCTCGATGATCATATTCTTCTGTTTATGATACTTGAGCACTTTCCTTATTTATAATTTTGTATCCTAAAACAAACAGTCGGAAGGGTTATTATAATTTCAATAACATTCTTCTTTCCTTTGCTTTTATTTGATACTATTTATTTATGATGTTGTAGACCTTGACTGAAATTGTCAAGGATGTGAATTCTTCGCATAGATAAATTCGTTCTTCCTTGAGTTGTTTTTCTTGATTGAGTTCACTCCAAAAATTCGAGAATTGTAAGGAGGTGATGGTTCAGTTAGATAATCTAATTTCCTTGCTATTACATGAAACAAAAACTTAGTTGATATTTTAAACCCTATATTGGAATAAATAAAATATATGAAGGAAAAGCTTAGGAAACTTAGTCTTAAATTAATCCCTATACTTGGACAAAGTTTTGGTAAATCATATGAACTCAAATGTAGAGTTATCATATATTTCCTGAAATATTAAAGCTGACAATGAAGATGTAACTAGGCATCAGGGAAGATGACTGATACGCATGGCCACCTCTGGAAGTAAACAACATTTTAAGCTTATGTCAGTTCAGATGTCTACATGATCTGTCACATGAAATGATCCATATATTTTCTACTAAATTAATGATTATCCTGTGTAGCTCTCTTTGTGGTCATTGTTCCGTAAAGTATTCCTTTAATATGCCTCCAGATTTTCCTATCAGAATAGTTGCACAAGAAAGAACTGAGGTAGTGCGCTAAACTGCTTGGATTTTATTTCCTAGTGACATGTTCTTAAGGAATACGTTCATCTGCTTCTTGTATTCAATTGCTTCTGATTTTGACTTTTATCTTGCTAGACCCTTCTTATACCGGATGAAGGTATCATCATAGAGGACATTGACATTTATAATGAACATTTGGTCCTTTATCTTAACAGAAGCGGTTTACCCATATTGTGTTCTATCAAATTTCCAACTGATGGAAATTTCAAGGTAAAATATCTACGCATATTAGATGTGTGAAAGATATATATGTCACAATGTATAATAACTGAAAATAATCAGAAAGATTGTATCAGATTTAGAGAACTGCATAATGATAAGCACTTAATAGTGTACTGCATAATGATAAGCACTTAATAGTGTATCGCCCTAAATCATACCGATCATGTACTCATTTAGTTCTGCTTCATGTACCCTTCTTTATTCTTTTATTCAAATTGTTAAACAAAAATATGAAATTTTGAAATCTTTTCATGTTGGCTTATTTATCTTTGAGCTAATTTGTTGTTGGCATGCAGAAAGGAATGAAGATTGATGATCTTAACCCGTGGTATTTCCCTGTGCCATCAATTCTATGCACAATTCGTCCCTGTGGAAATTATGACTTTATAAGCTCCCGATATCGTGCTATCGTCTCATCCCCTATGGTATAATCGGTAACCGGTATAGTTTTCGGAATTATCGCATCACTATTGAAATTTCGAACAAAAAAGTTTGTGACATCTTAAAGAACAAAATTTCACATTATTGAAAAATTAAAGATAATTCACATCATGTATGAAAATGCAATTTCGCAATTAAACTTTTTAAAAGTTACATATGCTTACATGTTACAAAGAGAATGCAATTTCAGTTCAACAAAATCAAACATTTAAGCCCCAAGATCCGGTGTCTTCTTATTTAGAAAAATGTTGATAATTACTAGACCATCTTCCTGACTTTGTAAACCCCGTTCTAAAAGCTAACTATTAGTTTGCTAATTAATATTTTACTCTCCCATAGTCCCACGGGAGTTCACTAAATAATGAATATGTGGTCAAGGACCAAAAGTAGTGTTTTCAGTTCAAGACGCATAGGTCTCAATATTTATCTATATATTTCTCCATATTTATTAATCAAAATGAGTGATACTCTTTAGTGTTGTAGTTCTCTACTTACGAAAGATCAAGCTATGCCCCTAATGTTTTATACCAAAACTCATCTCATTAGAAACCCAAAAAAGCCAAACTTAAGTAGTGTTTCCATCATACCCAGTCCCACTTTGTCTAGTGCAGATGTCCGATGTGATTGTCGATTATGACATATTGAGCCGTACTTTCTCCATAGTGTTAGGCAACATAATAAATATTTAATCAGTTACAAATCTGAATAATTAATTTGTGCATCAGTTACAGATTTGAAAGGGAGGATTTGGTGAGAATAATATATTTTAGCTTTAATTTAGGGATTATGAGTTGATGTTAGGATTATAAATAAGGAAGCCAACTGTATGTTGGAGGTATCAAGGAATCAAGGAATAAGGTTAAAGGGTATTAGTGTGGAGAGTGGTGATCTCTCGAATATCACCTAGTTGTGTGTGTGTGTCTATTTATCAATAAAAGAATCCGTTTATGTTCAATATCTCCTGGCAGCCTATATATATAATATAAATAAAGAGCACACCTGGAAAGGTCCTAACAGTGGTATCAGAGCACTTCCGTTCTTAGGGCAATGGCAGGCGCAAAATGAGTCGAGAATCGGGTCGACGAAATTGAGGAGAAGCTGGAAGCAAATGCAAGCTGATATTAGGGAATTGAGATCAGATTTTCAGCGGATAGACATGGAAAAACTTCACTCTGGTATAGACAAAATACCAGATCTCGAAGAAAGTATTCTTGCTTTGGTTAAAAATTGGACATCATCACCAAACGGCCAGATGAAGAGACTCCAGCAGCCTCTGGCAGTGGCAAAGACAAAGAACCACTGACTCAAACGCCTGATGGATTGCCACCATCAATAACATCCATGAATTTAATTCCCGACAACTTGAATTGCCCGTGTTTGAAGGTGTGAACCCTGAAGGCTGGCTATTTCGCGCGGAACGTTATTTCGAACTCAATAATCTCTCACCAACAGAAAAGATCAGGTCAGCTGTAATATGTTTGGAAGGTGAAGCTTTATCTTGGTACTACTATGAGGACAACCGACGACCTTTCTGCAGTTGGGAAGATTTTAGAAAACAATTGATCGAACGTTTTCAATCCACGCAAGAGGGTGCTCTTCAAGACCAATTATTCTCTCTGCAACAAATTACCACAGTACGAGAATATCGTCATCAATTTGAGGTATTATCTGCCTCTCTAAGTGATTTATCTGAATCAACTTTGGAAATCGTATTTAGAAAAGGACTTCAACCTGATATACGTGCTGAGTTGAGACTAATGGACCCCATGGGGCTTCCCAAGATGATGCGCATGGCACAACAAATTGAGGATAAAAACATGGTCATACAACTTTATCAAAGTGGCAACAGTTTTTCAAAGGAACAGGCCATCCCATCGGGAACTATTTTTTCAAGAAATATAGCTCGACAACTCTCGGCAGTGTCCTTTACCTCTCCAATTCAGCCCTATGCGAAGACAACAGGTACTCCCAAATTTCGGCGTTTGTCAGAAGCCGAAATGCAGGAAAAAAGAGAAAAGGGTATGTGCTTTCGTTGTGATGAAAAGTATGGGCCAGGACACCGCTGCAAGAAGAAGGAATTACAAGTCCTACAGATGCATGGAGATGAGCTTGAAGTGAACGAGTCCAATGAGAATTATGAGGAGAACATTACTTGAGGTCACTATGGAGGACTTTCCTCGTTTGAACCTTGAGGACAAGGTTTGAGTTTGGGCGGCGGGTAATGTTAGGCAACATAATAAATATTTAATCAGTTACAAATCTGAATAATTAGTTTGTGCATCAGTTACAGATTTGAAAGGGAGGATTTAGTGGAAATAATATATTTTAGCTTTAATTTAGGGATTATGAGTTGATGTTATGATTATAAATAAGGAAGCCAACTGTATGTTGGAGGTATCAATGAATCAAGGAATAAGGCTAAAGGGTATTAGTGTGGAGAGTGGTGATCTCTCGAATATCACGTAGTTGTGTGTGTGTCTTTTTATCAATAAAAGAATCCGTTTATGTTCAATATCTCCTCGCAGCCTATATATATATAATATAAATAAAGAGCAGGCCTGGAAAGGTCCTAACACATAGTTGATCATGATGCATGCTCAACTATTTTTGAACTTGTTAACACCAGAACTGAAAAGGGCGAAGATGCCATATATAATGAAGAGCAGAAATGGAGTGACTTTTCTGATGCATATTGTTGTGAACAAAATGAAGTTGTGTCTTATGATGGTACCAAAATCCCTTTAACCATCTTGTACTCTCGTAAAGCACATTGTAAGGCACAGTCTCCTGGACTTCTACAAGGCTATGGATCATACGGATTTGTGCTTAATAAAAGCTGGAGATCAGAGCGACTAAGCTTACTTGATCGTGGCTGGGTATTTGCATTTGCTGATGTAAGGTACATATCAAATTTGTTAATATCAGGGTTACAAACATATTGAACATTTTAGGGATGTTAAAGGGGGCATTGTTTAATCAATGTTGCTATTTTTCTCAATTAATTGCTCCATAACCCTTTACTGCAGTCTCTTTCCAATTTTTGTAACTGGCTATATAGAAAGCTATTTACTGATTCGTTCACATTGAGGTCATGATTCTTGAAAATTTGGTCATCAGCTTTGGTTTGACTTGTTTAAACTGCACAAAGGTGGTGGGAGTGTTACTGATCCTTCATGGCATGAATCTGGGAGGGGTTTGAACAAATCAAACTCTATAGCTGATTTTGTGTCATGTGCTGAGTACCTAATTAGTGAAGGTTATATTCACAAGTATCAGCTTGGTGCAATAGGAGGTAGTGCTGGAGGTTTTCTTGTTGCTGCAGCTGCTAGTAGGCATCCAGAACTCTTTCGAGCTATCATTTTGAAGGTATTTTCACTGCAAACTTCAGCCGAAACTACTACATTTTATCTTTACTCGGTTGATCCACAAATTAGTTCATATGGAATTTCCCTGGGAATCTATATGTGTGGTCTATTACTTAAGTAACATTAAAAAACAATGAGGGTAATATTCATGAAGTTATCATGCAACTTGTCTATGTAATGTGAATAAAGATGTTAGTTGACTCATTTTGTGTAATTTACACCTGCCCCAGGTTCCTTTTCTCGATGTTTGCAACACTTTATTGGATTCACTAGCACTCACAAATAATCAAGATAATTCTCGGTTACTAAATCTTGTAGAATTTGGGAACCTTCGCATAGAGTCTCAGTTCTTATCAATTTTCAACTACTCTCCTTACGACAATGTGCCAACTGGAGTTTGTTGTCCTGCTATGCTTGTGACAGCGTCTTTTAAAGATGAAAGGCAACTTCAAAGGCCTATTTCATATCATCCATCCTGCACTCAAAAACACCTGCCAGGAAATTATGTCACTTGTATACTCAGCAACATACTTTTTTTGATCAATCTCAGAGTTAGAGTCTGAAATCCTGCAAAATGGGTGGCTAAAGTAAGAGAAATTACATGTTCAGAATGTTCTAAAGCAGTGATTCTAAAGACAAATATGACGAGTGGGCATCAAGGTGAACCTTGGGCTTTTTGTTGGCTTAAGGAAACTTCATATGAATATGCTTTTCTGGTGAAAGCTATGGGCCTGATGGACAAGGAGGATTGAAGATACACATAGTTTACACATATATATACACCTGCGAAACTAGGATTCTCAAAGCTATGTTAGTTTTGCTTCATCCTAGTTCATAGTGAAAACTATTGACCAAAGTTGAGTAGTTATGGCATCCTGATGTCCTTCATTAGTAGTCATGACCTATAAAAAGCCATTCAATGTATTTGAATATGTTAATGAATAATCTCTCTCTTCCTCCTAACATCTCTTTCTCTCAACGGTTTTTCTAGTTAGGCTGTTGTCAGATTTATATATTATCGTGTTATGACAAGGCCGAGAATTAATAATTGAAGTGTTTATCGAAAGAAAATTAGACTGCAGCAGCAAAAAGGGCCAAGCCCTGAAACTTTTCAACTACAAGGGGCCTATCAAGTGACTGCTGGCGTAATTATTTTAATTATTTATACGTGATGAAGAGGGTGAAGGACAAATTTAGCCTATTTTTACACAAAATTGACAAAAATAACAATTTCTGAAAAGTTGGCCAATTTTGGCCGATGGGATACCCAACTGTCAGTGGAGTATCCACTTTATATAAGATACCCAACTGACAGTGGAGTATCCCATATATGAAATACCCAACTACCAGTGCAGTATCCTATACAAATTGGGATACCCAACTGACAGTGGAGTATTCAATCGGCCAAAATTGGCCACTTTTTTCAGAATGACTATTTTTGTTAAAAATTTTCAAAAAATAGCTATTTTTGTCATTTTTCTGATGAAGATGGCCTTCCTGGGCTCTGGGCAAGACTAGATAATAAAAAACACAATTTAGAAATGACTATAACTACCGGTTTATTTATTAAGAGATTTTTCCAACTAAAAATATATATAGAAAAGATAAAAATAAGATAACTCATTGTGCTAACTAAATAAAGAAATCATTTTGTATTACTATTTATCCATTCTTGCATTATTTTAAAATTTTCTACTTTTATCGATTAATTTCCGACTAATCTTTTATAAGCGGTGTAATCAGTCTGATTTTTCAAATTTAATTGATCAGTATGAATTATTCTTGATGCGTACATTATAAACAAATTATTAGCTATAAAATAAAATTTTCAATTTATAATTTTTAGTTATTAGATATATAATATGTTAAATATATATTAATTTATAAATATCTAATAAAAGAGGAATATTACATTAAATTTAATTAAAATATTAAAACATAATCACAATTTCATGTGATTAATCCTTGATTTAACAATTAATCCTAAATCGATATATCGGCCAATTAGTTTCGATTACCGATTTTTATAATATTAATATAGTAAATGGCTAAGGAATAATTGAGCAATTTTGTTAAATAGATAAATAAATAACAAAATTTTAGAAATAAAATTATAATAATCATAAATTTAACTTCTTGAAACAATAGTATAAACTAACACACTTCAAATATTATCACCACCACAGTATTTCCCCCTTTTCACCACCACTAAACCCTCAACCCCCACCACCATGATTTCTCCGGCCACCCTTTACACCGCCGGAAAAACCCTCAAAAAGACCAAATTACCCTCCATTTTTCTTCTATTTCCCATCATACCCTCTTCTCCATTCTCTTCCTCCTGCAAAACCCACCAAAATGTTCATCAAACACCTCCTCCTGTGGCTAAAAAAGTGAGCTTTGAAGTCTCAGCTCATGGGGTGACGTGGAAAGATTCTTACCATTGGATGAAACAAACTGATGATCCTGATTTTATCAAGTATCTTCATCAAGAAAATTCATATGCAGATGGTTTTATGGATGATACAAAGACTTTGCAACAATCTTTTTATTCTGAAATGACTGCTAGAATTGCCTCCAAGATTTCTACTCCTCCTGAAAGATGGGGACCTTGGTATGATTCTTTTTCGATAATCTCGATAAATGAATAATCTTGATCTATCCCGGATAAATTAATAATCTCGATAAATGAGTAGAATTTTTTGTTTCCGAACGCATCTATTTATGTAATATTTAACAATTAAAACCAAACCAAATATGCCCAATGTAGTCCTTTTGATGTGAAAGATATGATCTTTTGCTTATATGTATTCATTTGTTGCTATTATTATACTGCTCTATGTGCAAGAATGTGTAAAGATATGATTTTTTTGTATGGGTTAGGATTATATAATAATTTTAGTGTTTTCATGATAATTTACGGTTTAATCTTGGAGCATTTGCAGATAGGTGTAAGTACACTTAAAATATAGATATGTGTTCAAGTTTGTTGCTTTTATTATGCTAATATATTTGTAAAAATGTGTAAAGATGTAATCTTTAAATATAAGAGAAAGGATTTAAGATGCCTTTTTGTGTTTTTGTTATAATCTATTGTTAAAATGTGTAGAGCTTTCAGTAGGCCTAAGCAGACTTGAATTGTGTGTATTCACATTTGTTTTTTTTTGTTATGCTTATATGTGTATGCAAGGAAGTCTGAAGATGTAATCTTGAGCTTAGGTGGGTAAGTATTGAAGGTTCTTTTTAACGTTTTACTTTTACAAAAATGTATGGTTAATCAGGTGGAATTTGTGATTAGGTATAAGCACGCTGGAATTAATCTTCGTTTTATTTTTCTGGGATGATGTATTTGCTTTTTTTTAGATCATGTTTTTTAATGTGCTGAAATAGTAGATTTCATGTAATATGAGTTTTGTCTGTATTGAGAATTTATTAGCAATGTATTCAATATGATTTTTTTAGTATTGAGATTGTTGCTTATCTTAAACTAATTATGTTTTGAACAGGTCTTACTACCAATATATTCCGGAGGGTAAGGAATACCCAGTTCTGTGTAGGAAATTAGCAACCGAGAAGAATAGTTGGATTCAAACTGTACTTAATTATGTGACAGGAGAATCGTGTAAGGTGCAAATTTTGTTAGACTGGAATGAAATTGCAGAACAATATGGTGGGTTCATTTTTACACTTTCTTTTTCTCTTTAGTAAGTGATGGGAGTAATGATACTTGAGAGTTTCTGCGGATCATATATATAATATGTTTTATCATTATCATTTTGTTCTTTTTCGTTTCATGTGATTTTTTGTTTACTTTTAAAAAAACAAAATTCAAGAAGTATATGTTTGTCTAAAAGAGCAAAACTTCAGTGCTGAAGTCTCTGAATATACATCTATAATGAATAAATCTATCCGTGGATGCACCTAAAGTTATGTATGTATCTTGCACACTGTAAGAATCAACTTTCGGTATCAACAGGCTTGTACGTTAAAGGTTACCTGGTTTTGGCTTTTCGCCTTGTGTGTTCAACTATTAAAAGTTATCTATAAGTTTTCATATATGTGCTTACGTGTTCATGTTTGGCCATTTGCAGACAAATAGTTTCCTAATGTACTTGGGTTATTATAATTTGGAATTTAGTATTAATTGTATTCCTTTCCAGGGTATGTTCATGTGGGTACATGTCGAGTGTCACCCGACCATAATTATCTTGCGTTTACACTTGATAAAACTGGAGCTGAAAGGTTCATTCTTCAAGTTAAGAACCTAAGCAATGGTGCTATTGAGAACTTGAGAGTTGATGAAGTAGTTAGCTTGGCATGGGCTCAAGATAGTTGCACGTTATACTATACTGTATCTGATGAAAACCAACGGCCTCACAGGAAAATATCTACATTACCTTTCTATGTCTTTCATATAAGAGCTAATCGATCTAACTAATTTTTGGTTTAGCAGGGTGCAATACTGTAAATTGGGACAAAATCCTATCAAAAAATTTACAACGTATACGGAAACGGATTCCAGCTTCTGTGTGGACATTACTAGTACCAAAGATGGAAAGTTTATAACTGTGAATTCTAACTCAAGGACTTCATCAGAGGAAAGAATTTATCTATTTCACATGTCTTTATTAGATCCTCTCCCTGTTTCCTGTCCTTTTAAATGTGCACGATTTTTTATTATTATTTTGAAGTGGTTTTACTAAAATATATGTGGTTTCACTTCAGGTTTATGTCATAGATGCAATCAACCCTCAAGGCTACCTGCATAGAGTACACAGGCGCATCCCCGGTGTACAATACTTTTTGGAACATCATTATGGATTTTTCTATGCTCTTACAAATCAGCTTCCGCGTGGAAATAATTTATTGGCTACCGGAAATTATTACTTGATTAGATGCCGAGTGGAGGATGTACGGGAAGCTAAATGGGAGGTAAAATTTATTATAATGTGGTTACACATGTTTAGAATTTCAAGTTGACATTTTTAAGCTTGTTATTACAAATATTCTCCATTAAACTTTGTGATTAATGGTATTTCTTTTGTTCTGTACTAATGCATTTTCCGTAACCAAGTATATATGTCCTGGAAACACGGTTGTTTGCAGTCCTTATAAATTCCTTTTTTCCCTCTTAATTTGATTGACACGATGAAATTTCAGAAGTTGTGGACCTCGAATAAAGTTGGTAATAACTGCAATGATCGTGTAGCTTGTTCGTTTTTCCTTGAGCTACTTGAGCTGGTTTCCTTAATTGCATCCAATATATATATTCTAGCCATTTAGATGGCGGTGATGACTAAACATAGATCATTTGAACCCAAAACTTTGCTATTTCATGAAACAATAAATCACTTGTTATACAAAACCCACTAATGGGGAAGATGTACAGGTACTGAGGAATGACCTCATGTATGTAATCTCAGTTCCCATGTTTGTATATTGTTTCAAAAAGTTATACAACTTTGAAAAGTCATAATACATTACCTGACATATTAAAACAGATGACAAAGTTCCAAGTGGGTTTTGAACCACTTTTTAGGATGAGTTTAGTTTAGATGTTTATTTACTCAGTCACGACTCACGTGGCGTGATCCCTAGTTTCAACAAAATTAACAATTGTAGTGCAAATCTCCTTGTGGTCGCTTTAGGTTTCCTTTTGTAGTAATATACCTCAGTAATCTCCTTTTTTTTCCAGCACAACTGCACAAGGAACTAAGCTGCACTTGGATTATATATATGTACCATACTTGTGCACATATGTAGATTATAGTCTACTTATTTAGAAACGCTGTATTTTCTGAAAATGTGTTGAATCTATAATGGACTTCATTATAAAGTTTCCATAAATTATCACTAGTTATTATATTGTCTCATGCATTGTTCCATATAAATTTAAGTTTTTACTGTTTCTAACTTATGTGACAATTAATATGCAAAAAGGAAGCTGTTTGATATCTATTATTTTTTAGTATTTTTGTTCTATTAGTTTTTTATCTTGTATTATAAACAAGATAATATGTAAGTTTATTACTATACAAAATTCTAACATAGTTGATTTAATCTTTTGTATCTAAATTCAAGATAATTTTAAACATCATAAAATTCCATCACTATATATTAATAAAATTTAAGTATATTTGATGGGTCAATGTTTAAAATTTATGAAGATTTAAAGTTAAAAATATACATATTTAAGTCTTTTTCACGGATTTTAATACTAAAATTTTGATTATTCCGGATTTTGGGGTGGCGGCCGCTATCGCCTACCACCCTTTCCTCCGTCCCTGGTATTTCCGTCACAACCTGGATTACTTATCATGGTAGTTGAGCCAGGTTTGCTTTGCAATGACGACACTCAGGTTGTTGCGGGTTGGCAACAAGTCCAGGTTGTTGATGGCAACCGTCACTTTTGTTAGTTTCTGCACTGCCTACCATCTTTCATGATGGTAGCTTTACATTATTCTAAAATACCATAGAGTGCCCTCTAAATGTAGTCTTCTTTATGTGTCTGCACCTGTTAAAAAACTGTTCAAACATTAAAATTCTAAATATTATTTCTCAGTTTTTTAATTTTTGCATGTTAATTATCTTAAAATATTCTTTAGTCTAATTATTATATTGTGAACTACTGTTTCAATTTTCTTCTAGACATTTTTAGGTAATAAAAGTGTTTAACAGGATGTCACAAGGACATTTCAGTTATTTAGTGTTATACTATTAATCATTTATTATGCTGATAACTTTTTCTAAAATCACCTTGAAGATCAAGCAGTCTTTTGTTACATGAAAATCTAGGTTAGGTTGGAATAAGGTTTTATCCTAGAAGGGCTTTGGCATTTAGTGGGATTGGCCAAATGGGTTTAGATATTATATATACATGTGATCACCTTCGAGGAATATTTTTGTTTGTTTGTTGTATTCAATTGCTTCTGCGTTTTCTTATTGCTAGACTATCATTGTACCAAGTGAAGATATCAGCATACACGACATGGACATTTTTAATGAACACCTGGTTCTTTTCCTTAACAGAAATGGTCTCTCCCAAATATGTTCCATCAAATTACCCATTGATGATTGCTTCAAGGTATACTCTCCACTTTCTTCATATATGTGCATATATGCATATTTTATTATTTTCAACTCATAGTGGATTTTGCTTTAATGTATATGAATATATTATTGCTTGGAAAAATAGAAATATATTCTTGAAAGAATTCTAAAGAGAACTGCATACTGGCAGGCAGCTAAATGGAGTAGCACTCCTAATGACATTGTCTGTTGTGTTCACTACTTTTTTTTTCCTTTAATATTGTAAGCACAATATAGAATTTATATCTTTTTTTATATTTGTTTTGTGTAATTAAAGCTGATCTGCTGTTGATATGTAGAAAGAAATGAAGATTGATAATCTTAATCCATGGTATTTCCCTCTGCCATCAAACCTATGTGAAATTGTTCCTGGTTCAAATCATGACTTTAAGAGCTCTCAGTACCGTGCAATTGTCTCATCTCCAGTGGTATGACCTCTAAACGATATAGACTCCTCTTTCCAGTACCCTCTTATGTCTCCATTTATTGAGTAAAGTGCATTTTGTGTACTTGCACTTCCTCTGACATACCACTTGCAATACTACACTTTCGAAACTACTATTTGCAAATTGCAACTCTAGAGTTCACATTTGGTTACATTTGTGCACCTGTCGCCTATCTCAGCTTACCTTTTTAAGGAATTTTTATCCAATTCTTATTTCATAACTATATTTCTGAGCTGGAGCAAAGCATATACCTAATACATATATACTCCTTAAAACGTGAATTGGACAAAAAGTTAAAGAAATTAGCTGAAGTGGACAAAATGTGAACTTCGATATTTCCAGCTGTAGTTTCATAAGTGTTGTATTGCAAGTGGTATGGCGACTAAAATGCAGGTGCACATAATTCACTTTACTCCCATTTATTTAATTGGTTTACTTTATCAGTATACTTCTTCCTGAATAAAGTTTAACTTGTGTTATGCATTTTTTTGTCCTTCAAACAACAGGGTTTATACAATTCTAAAAAATTAGATGATAATAATATTATACATGAGTAAAAGACTTCACGAAATTTAAATTATGTATGAATATGTGATTTCACAAATGTACTTTATAAAATTTTGAATAATACTTCTAAGGAAAATATGCTGTAATAGTTCAATAGAACTAAAAACTTTCAATCCTCAAGAGCTAATGCCTTGTTAGTTGGAAAAGAACGTTGGTAACTACTGAACGACCCTCCTGACTTTTTGGACAGCCCTTGCTGAAATTTAACTAGTCGCTCCGCTCATTATCAATAATCTTCATGGAAGTCTTACGAACTATGTGGTCAGAGACCAAAGTAATCTCTGCAGTCCAAGGCCCCGAATTACAACAGAAATTGCTTGTTTGTCCATATTGACATCTTATATCATTAGTTCTAAGGTGCTCTTTAAAATTGAAGTTAATTTGTCTTAGAAACCTAAAAATAGCAATGAATCTGAGAAATTGAGTTAGTGATTATTTTGTAGACCTTTCTTCCTCATACTTTGTCCTATTTTCTTTAGTACAGATACCTGATGTAATTGTTGATTACGACATGTCGAGACATTCTTTCTCCATAGTGCATCAAGATGAGGTTCTTGACAATAATACTAGTTCTAAGAGTGAATCGTGCTCAATTACTTGCAAAAGAGACGGCTTCGAATTTCCCAACACCCAAAGTGAAGGGAGCGAAGATGTTATATGTAATGAAGGGCAGAAATGGAGTAATTTATCTGATGCATATGGTTGTGAAATAAAGGAAGTTGTTTCACATGATGGTACCAAAATTCCTCTGACCATCTTGTACTCTCATAGAGCACATCACAAGGAACAGTCTCCTGGCCTTCTACAGGCCTACGGAGCATACGGGCAAGTGCTTGATAAAAGCTGGAGCGCAGACCGATTAAGCTTACTTGATCGGGGCTGGGTGGTTGCATTTGCTGATGTAAGGTAATACTAAGGTTTGTTGATATTGTGACATAACAGCATGTTTGGTCAATATTGTTGCTTATTCTTAAACCATTTTCATTTGGACCATAATTGATTGGAATTAAAGGAAATTGTTACAACTTATAGCTACACCAAGTACTTCTAAAGTCTGTCACCTTCCAAATTTAAATTGAGCTAGTTCAGTTCTGATGTTCATGGTCAATGATAATTCACTACAATCTCACTTTAATTTAAAGCTGGCTATATATAAAGCTATACATGACTGATTGTTGGCTGCAGTACTTACAAACGTCATGATGATCAAATTGGAATGATTTGTTTGAACTGCGCAGAGGTGGTGGTGGTGATCCTTCATGGCATAAATCTGGGAGTGGTTTGTACAAATCAAACTCTATAGCTGATTTTGAGTCATGTGCTGAGTACCTAATTAGAGAAGGTTATGTTCACAAGTATCAGCTTGGTGCTTTTGGAGGTAGCGCGGGAGGTCTTCTTGTTGGTGCAGCTGTTAATAGGCATCCACAACTCTTTCGAGCTGTCATCTTGAAGGTAAACCTCCCTGCAAACTTTAGTTGAACCCGTATGGTGTCTTTACTTGGTCGAGTCCTGAATCAGTTCATAAAGCACTTTTTCCCCTTGGAATCTATATAAGTGGTCTTTTACTTATTAGCTCAATAAAAAAGATGTCGATGAAGTTATCATGCAAAATAGTCTACATAAGATGGTGTTCGTGGATGTCGAAAAAATGTCAGAGGACTCTTGTTGTGCAACATCATCATATAAGAGGACTGATTTACCAGGAAATTTTCTTCTTCTAATAAAAAGATGTCGATGAAGTTATCATGCAATTTCTTGTCAATGTAAGATGATATTAGCAAATGTCAAAAAAGATGTGTTAGGACTCATGTTATGCAACTGAGCATCAAATTTAGTTGTAGACTAATGCAACCTTTATGCTTACCCCAGGTTCCGTTTCTTGATATATGCAACACATTAATGGATCCTAGTTTGCCTCTCACAATGTTGGACTACGAAGAATTTGGAAACCCTCAGATAGAGTCCCAATTCCAATCAATTTTCAGCTACTCTCCCTATGACAATATACCAACTGGAGTTTGCTGTCCTGCAATGCTTGTGACAGCATCTTTCAATGACTCAAGGTAACTTCGAATGAAAATTTTACATAATTCATCTTCCTTACTCTGTATGTATGCACCGCCTATATCTGCATTTGACTGGCACGCACAAACATCTGCTGAAAAGTTTTCGGGTATATACTTTATCTGGTGCATTCCCATGCTCTTCGTAATAGTAACTTAAACTTTGCTTAATCTTAGAGTGGGAGTCTGGGAACCTGCAAAATGGGTGGCTAAAGTTAGAGAAAATGCATGTTCAGATTGTTCTCGAGCAGTAATTTTGAAGACAAATATGAAGGGTGGTCATTTTGGTGAAGGTGGGCTGTACAGTCAATGCGAGGAATCTGCATACGAGTATGCTTTTCTGGTGAAAGCTATGGGCTTCATGGACAAGGATTGTTAATAAATGTAAGTCTGCATTAATAATTTTTATTCTCAGACCTCGGAAGGCATTTTGTTACATTAGTGTTGTCTTATCCTAGTTGAAACTACTATCCAAGGTAATTGTAACTCATGCTATTGTTGTACACTCGATCTATCCTTAATTAGTAGTCGTAGAAGCTCAAAAAGATTATTTTGGTGCTCATACATATTTGAGGAATGATATACCAAGGGAATTCTATACTAGATGGTTCAAGATCGCAAACATTCTATATACAATTTCCAGTGTTTGGATAGTACTTGAGTCCCATTTACCCTATACTTATTTATGATATACCCTACTTATTTATAATGTAAGCTATGCTGACTAGTTTTTTTCGGAGTAAAAGTATTTGCCAGAAGAAACTACTTAAAATTTTATTCGGTTCGACAACTGTTTAGAGGAGATGTATTTTGATGTTTCACAGTTTAACAATCTGCTCTTCATAACATGATATAGCTCTTGCTCCACGTGAGAAAGGAAAAGCATGGATAGAAGTTTGAAAGTACAGTAGATCTGAGGATTAGTTTAAATAGCATGACATTGATAATCTGTCAATGTATGTAAAAGTTTGAAACTAAGCTGGGAATGCATGTGAAAATCGAACATTTCATGAACAAAGTGGAATACAATTCATATTCACATGTTGATTAGCTAGCTAGCATCTTGACCAATTAAATTGTTGGGAGAATTCCGGAGAAAAAAAAATGTTTGGAGAATTTGAAGAATCTGATGCTATAAGCCTATAACACCGCTAGGGATTGTAAATTAATTCGATCCGACGGATATTCAACCCGAAACCCGAAATTTTGGATATACATAACCTGTTTTAGATTTGGATTTCAACGATACCGAATCGATACCCGATTCGAAATCCGAAATATAATCCAAAACCGATCCAAACCCGAAATCCAATTAAAACCATAGACATAAATAATATATTACTAACTTAAAACATGTGCGATGCACGGATCGCATAGATTTTTTTTAATATTTAATATTTTTTTAAAAAAAATTGAATTCAGTTTTTAATTTTGTTCATTTAAAAGTTTAAATTATATGATTTCATAATAATTATATTAGTAGACGTATATGTTCTTAACTTTTTAGAACATTTAAACTTATTAAAGTGATAGCATTGGTAAAGATAAAATGTTATTATAATGAAATTATTATTTTATTGAGAGTAAAAATATAATGTCTTGATTATGTTGGTACTTTAAAAAATATTATTTTAACATGTTGATTACTTAATCGATTAACAGTAATTATATAAAAAATATTTGAAAAAAATAATATTACTGCCTGAACGATATAGTTTTACTGATAATTTTATGTGTATTTTAAAAAATAATAATAATTATGTTTTAGTTAAAATTTAATTTTTAGTTCATACCAATAGAATACGAATTATACTTAATCTAATATTAATTTGATTTATCTCGGATCAGTGGTTTATATTATTTTATTTTAGAATACACCGACCAAAACAAACTAATTATTTTTAGTTTAATTTTATTTTATTTTTTAAGTGTGGATCAATAAGATAATTTTATTTTAGACTGAATAATTAGTATATATATATTTTTTTTTTTGGTCGAATTGTATTTTTATTTTAGTTTTATGTTAGTCTAAATCAATCGTATAATGTATCTTTTTATCCAAGTTCATTTGTATATTTTTTTAGGAGGACTTATAGTATTATTATTTTATCTTAGCTCGATTCACTTTACATATCAACTAAATCTTAATAATTATATTTAGTTTGCTTATTAATTTAGCTCGAAATAACAAATTAGAATAATATAGAAATCGATATGAATTAAAATATAAATTGGTAGAAAAAGTTGAATTTAATATAAATTATAATGATATAGAGTTCGATATAAAATAGAATTGAAATTGGTAAAATAACAGAGGAAGTTGACTTCAACATCAATTAGAATTAGAATTGATGGACCTAATAATTAGAATTAGAATATTTAAGTAAGGGTAATTAAGTAATTTTAGCAAGTATCGACCGACCGATTACCAAACTTTTAATATTTCGTCTATTATATTATAGTATAGATATATTATATTTTAGATCTAAACATGTTTTCTCATGTTTTTATTGTGTTATTCGAGTAATAGTAGATTAATGTCAAGTTTGTCACACTTATTTAATGAATTTTAAATCTTTATTTCAATATCAACCTTTTATTATTTAAGATGTACTTTTCAAATACTTACAAAAAAAATCATATGTGATGAAATATTAAATATTATGTCTTTTAATGTGTTTGACAATTTTTTTTATCGTAGGTAATCTGCAGCCGCTACCTTTGAGTGTGTGCACTAGCTAACGCAATACCCTGCAAACCATGTAAATCAAGGTAAACCTGAGCATGCAAACCACGTGAATTAAGATAAAGCGCCGCATTTAAGCACCAAGGAAGAAGGAGACATAATTAATTAATTAATGTATTTTAGTTTTAGCTAATGTTTAAATGTAATTAATGATATTTACATGTATAAATAATTTAAAATTTAATTATATTATTTCTAATTTTGGATACCCGAAAAATATCCGATCCAATACAAAATCCGACAAATTTGAATTTGAATAATCCAAAAATTTTTGGATTTAAATTTAAATTTTACAATATCCGATCCGAATCCGTCCATCCGTTGTCATCCTTCCCCCTAATGACCTTGGTTTGGTTGGCTAATGTCAAGTGTTTGCTTTAATTTATGGCTGTCCTATTTTAATACTCCATTTTGTTTCTTAATCATACTTCTAATTAATTTGAAAGAAAGACAAGAAAATGGCATGCATGATTATATCGATCATGAGCTTGTTACAGATATTTAAAGTACATATGAGCTTGTTACAGATAATTAAAGTACATATGATAATTAATGCATCGATTCCATTCAGAACTGCATTTCATTTCATCCAAAATTTGAACACGTCTTATTTTTCAAGATGAGTTGAATTTTTAACACATAACTCTTTGCCAGATAGAAAAATACTATTAATTAGGTGTAAATTTAAAAAGATATTTTTACAAAATTATGGTTATTTTTTAATAAGGGGAATATAGTAATGATACTCAGTCGTACAATTTTTTTTAATTATTGTTGGTACTATATTTTGATAAGCACGGTATAAAAGTAATATTATAAAAATCGGTAATCAGAAAAAAGTGATCAAGTTAAAAAATTTAGGATTAATCGAAAAATTGAAGATTAATCGGAAATAAACCGGATCCATTTTAATATTTTAAATTATTTTAATATAGTATTCTTATTTTACTAAAAATTTATAAGTTAATATATATTGATCATGTCATATAATTTATAGTTATTTAAAATAACTAAAATTCTATTTATAAACAGTAATATATATGTAATATCCTGATCAATAAAAATACATAAAAATTAGTTGAATTTTAAAAATCAGTTCAATCATGTATCTTGCAAAAACTTAATCAAAAATTAATCGATCAACTTAAAAAAATTTAGAATCACATGTAAAAGACACAATAGAGTGCAAATTTAAGCAATTATTTACCTTTACCTTTCGCGTGCAAATTTAAGCAATTATTTACCTATTACTAGTTTATAGTCTGTGTTTTGCACACGGGTATTTTAAAAATTATTTAATAAAATAAATAAATAAATTTATAATTAAAATTGAATAATATAATTCTGAAAGATTAAGTTATCTATATAATAAGTGTATTACATCTACATATTATGCTAAATTTATTTAAGAACTACTTTCGTTACATAAGTTATTTTTATGGTATATATTTTATGATATTATTTCTATAAATACATCTGTCAAAATTTAAAGTTTACGTCAAATTTGTATTAAAAACTTACCATAAATAATACAATTCATATTTATAATTGTATTGTAAGTTTCTATAATTAAAACGGGTCATAATAAATATATGAATCTTTTATAAACCTAATATGAATACCAAACCTAAAAATGGATAGTCCACTGAGTCAAATTAAAGTTAAAAATTATATCCGAGCCAAAATATGAATACCAAACCTTAGAAAATGGTTATCCAGTAATTTATAATATATAGATTCCCCGAGTCCCGTTAAATTTGAAAAAATTAATTATTTCGTCCTTTAACTTTATGCTGTTTTTGGTTAAGGTCCCTGAACTGTAAAATAATATTTTACGATCCTTATACTTTTAAATATTTCTGATATATGTCCATCCGTTAAATTTTGACTAACAGACGTTAGTCGTTGCTGACGTGTCAAATTAATAAAGAAAATTAAAATTAGGCGGATTCTCAGTTATTAATACGTGTGATATTGGCCTCACATGATTTGCACATGATTATTTTCTTATCGTTACTTGCATATATATAATACATACAGACTTATATATAAATTGCATATGAATTGGGGATTAAGGTTCATACATATTATTACATAACAATTGAGAAAACTAATTTGAGATGAAATCGGGTGTTGGTAGCACAAGCAACTCGAGGGCATCTTCAACATCAGAAATCTGCAAATGTGGTTATGAATGTCCGATCGGGACATCTAAAAAACCATATAGTAAAGAAAGAAGGTTTTTTGGGTGTCCATTTTACAAGATGAAAGAGAAATAGTGTGGCTAATTTAAATGGCACGATGATGATCAATGGTCAAATAATGAAGAACTAACATGTAAGATAGTTGTGTTGGAGGCAAGAATTGGTGAGCTCCAAGCATTGAAGAAGATGGATTCTATAGAATTGGAACTGAAACTGAAGTTAAAAGATGCATAAATTAGCCACTTGAAGTGGTCCAGATTTGGATTTTCAGTTGTTTTTCTTGCATTTGTAATGAAGTTGTGTTTGTAAAAGAACCTATGAATGTGAGTTGGTTTTTAATGAGTTAACTTGTAACAAATTATCAAATAAATTAGAAACTCGATGTATATTTAACACTATCATTTGACACTTACAATGAAACTGAAATATCAAGATCTTTACTCCAAAACCATCATAAATAAATATCTAAAAGTACTCATAACCTAGCATCCAACTACTGTCATAAATTGTCATCCAACCATTGTCATAAATTAACATCCAAAAGAAGTAATAACCATTTAGCATACAAGAATTTAAACTCTAAAATCCAGGACTTTTATCACTTCTGATATTCTGATTTCTTCAAGGTTGGCTTGAGCTGTGCTTCATCACTTCTGATTATGATGATCCTGAGTCCCCTCTAACAGGCTGTGAATATACTTTTCTTATTTCCTTAGTTGTTGAGAAGTAAAAGAAACCAGCTTGGTCAGACTTAAAAACACCAACATCTTGTGGGGGCAATGGAGGAGGTGGTGGTAATACTTGAACATTCTGAGCCTTAGGATTGTCTTCCTCTCTTTTTCTTTGATTGCTGGGATTCATTTGTGCCTTCCGCTTTTGGATTCCTTTTTTGATTTGTCACCTTCTTCTTTTTCTGCAAATTCAATAAGCAACAAAAAATATTAGTGAATGAAAGAAAAAAGAGACAGGTACAAACAAGATAAATTACCTCTGCAGCTTGTGCTCTTGCTACCTCGGCTTGAGCCTTCTTTGCCTCAGTTGCTTCCCTCTGTCTTTCTTTTACTTCTTCTTTAGATATTTTGCAACTGGCGTTGTTGTGACCAAACATAAGGCACCTACTACAAGTCATTCTGACCCCTTTCTTTCCTAATTTCATTTTTGCACCCGGTTCATCTTGTTCTCTTTTCCTATTTTTTTAGGCCTTCATGGCATTCTTCTAGTCTTTGGGGGGAATATGTCAGAAAACCCAGTGTTTGGCAAATACAAAGACTCTTTCATTGGTTTAAGCATGTGCTCATATGCTTTCGTGTACACATCTCTACTATAGCATTCATTTATCTTCTCTTCTGGTTTTTCATTTATTGCAAATAAAGCACTACAGCCATGACTACAAGGATACCCCCTTAGTTCCCATCTTCTACAAGAACATGTCTTCTTGACCATATTCACCATTCATTGTCCACCATCAATGTCACCAGTCCATGTCAATTTGCAGAATCTAGTTGCC
Source organism: Apium graveolens (assembly GCF_009905375.1). NCBI lineage: Eukaryota > Viridiplantae > Streptophyta > Magnoliopsida > Apiales > Apiaceae > Apium > Apium graveolens. The sequence goes on from NC_133647.1 coordinate 188,558,964, forward strand.
TCAATTGAATAATTAAGCTTCTTGATAATTTGAGGACAAATGACACAATCATTTTTTAACATGAAGTCTCTTTTGACATGTAATCTCTTCGCGACTTTCAATCTTATATCATCTAGCAACTCAAGTATAGGCTTATGTCTTGCTTCTACTATCCAACTATTGAAACATTCAGATAAATTATTATCAACCATATCACAACAAGTCAAAGTATCAAAGTATGCCTTACTCCAGTATCTAGGTTCAGTCTTAAGTAGGTCATAGTGAGCAAGAAGGGATATACCTTTAATTTCCTCCATGATCAAGTTAAATTCTTCCAGAGTACTGGCTTTTGCTGCTTGCCAAAACATATGTAACAGCCCGCACTTCCGGACTATTAAATTCTAAATCGAAAACTAAAAATAAAATATATTATTACTCGATAATTCTAATAGATCACGAAATTCAAAGCAGCGGTCAAACGCAATAATCAAAATCATAAAAATAGAGACGCAGCTCCACAAATCCGATAATAATTGTCTAACAGATAATTAAATTTATTCTCTAAAAACAAAATCTTTATTCTAATTCAAATAGCACAAAACGAAGCAGCACAGATCTCCACATAGTTCTCATTCCTTAATCTTAATATGCTCCAAATTCCGAACCTGAAATGTTAAAAGGGGTGAGCTACACAGCTCAGCAAGTACAAATTGACTAACTTTTAAACAGAAAAACAATGGGTGTTTTGATAAAACGATTTCTCTTAAAACAATAATAATTTTGTAAAACATTTTCTAAAATAAATCCAACCCAAAGTTTTATATTTTAAAATTCAGAATTTAAAACAGAACAGAGCAGAATTTATAACAGTACAGATTTTATAACAGATCTGAGCAGAATAAAACAGAACGAAACGATAATTCTTATAAATACCACAGTCTTGATCTACGGCCACACTTTGCCAGTAGCCGGCATCTAATTCTTATTCTTATTCTTTATACCACACTTTGCCAGTGGTCGGCATCTAAAGTTCAATAATTACGCGCCCTTAATAGGTATCTAAAGTTGCACACTTGTGCGCCTACTAAGGGTATCTAAGGCTAGTTCCGGAACTATAGCGTAAATTACGAACGGTTCGAAAACGTAGAGACTGGGTTCTAAAATTCACAAATACTTATATCTTATAATTTCGAAATCAAAGTTTTTATATCTTATATGAAATTAAAAACAGAACTGAAATATCTTTTCGGAAATTTAAAAGTAAGTCAAAAGGTACTTACCTCAAAGCCTGACCAGATCTGAATTTACTCTTTTTGACCCTCTAAACGATATTTTCTTGAAAAACACGAAACACGAAAGCTGAAGATAACGAAAAGACCTTTCTGAAAAGTCCAGAATCACTGAATTCTGACTTACGATGAATTTTCTACGAATTTTACAAGACAACTGATTTTTGCTGAGAAAGTCCTACGAATTTTAATGATAAAAACAAGGAATACGAATATGGTGTATTTATAACGATACAAAACCCTATATTTCAACTAGGAAATAATAATATTTCCTCCTAAAGATTTACAACCTCTCCAAGTAAATTCCATAAATAAAATATTTGATACACACAATTACCTAAAAAAATTTCGATTTTCTAAATTATTCTTACACTTATTTCCACAAATAACAAATCTTTTCACAAATCAACTACCTTGCACAAAATGTTTTCAGAATATTCTAATTTTAAAATATTTATCTAGACAAATTAATATCTAATTTCTAATAAATAAATTAAAAATAAAATTACGAATTTTACATTCTTCCCTCCTTAAAAGAATTTGGTCCCCAAATTCACATAACATAAATAAATTAAATAAGTCACTAAAGAAAAGAAATCATACCTTAATTGCGATAGTTGTCATTTCCTGTCAGCTGAAACACACGTCCTTTGCCCATCTTGTTATCTGCTTCCTTCCTTGGTGGCGGTGGCGGATTGTGCGGACAATTCGAAATCTTATGTCCTACTTCTCCGCAATGAAAACAAGCACCTGTATTCCAACGACAGACTTTGTCCGGATGATTCTTGCCGCACCTGGTACACGTCTCTCGATCACCTTGACCCCCGATGTTATCGTACACGTGTGGCTTCTTGAGTGGTCCCCCTTGAAAAGATTGCCCACTAGTTTGAGTGAACCGCCTCTTATTCCAACTGCCAGACGCCTTTTCAGATTCTGCCAAGCCCCTTTCGATCACTAACGCCTTGTTGAGGACAGCCTCGTACGTCTGAAGTTCAAACGACGCCACTGAATTCCTGATGTCACTTCGAAGTCCCTCCTCTAATCTTCGTGCTCGACTGCTCTCATCTGCTACTAGGGTCGACGCGTACTTCGCAAGCTTTGCAAATTCTGCTTCGTATTCAATGACGGTTCTTCCACCTTGTTGAAGTCGAATGAAGTCCCTCTCTTTCTGCAGACGAACTGTTCTCGGAAAGTACTTGTCCTCTAAAGCCTTCTTGAACTTTGCCCAAGTGTACGGTTCATGATTTTCTTCAAGATTTGTCGTCTCATTCTTCCTCTTTTCCATAAGCCACCAGTCGTAAGCGCTTCCTTGCAATTGGTACACAGCTAAGGTCACCTTCTGTTCCTCATTGCTCCCCAGAAGTCCGAAAGCTTTTTCCATCTCTTGGATCCACATCTCAACGATAGCCGGGTCTGTAGCTCCATCAAAAGTTGGCGGGTTCAAACGCTTGAATTGAGAGACGATGTTGGGCTTCGGTTGCTGATTCACAAGTACAGCTAGAGTTTCAGCCAGCTGGTCAAAGACGTTTCCTCCTTCATCATTATTGCCCTGATTTTCATTGTTGTTCTGATTTTCTCCATCCATCTTTACTAGAACACACAAAACAAATTCTAAACTTATAGTCAATAATCAAAAAAAACACAAAAGTCAAACATATCAAATAATCACACAAATAAATGCCCTAAATCCAAAATAATTTTCTAAGACCTATACGATAGTCTAAAGGATCGCATCCTAGGGAATGTACTAGTCCCATACCTAATACACTCCGAAGGACAGCCTGCTCTTGATACCAACTGTAACAGCCCGCACTTCCGGACTATTAAATTCTAAATCGAAAACTAAAAATAAAATATATTATTACTCGATAATTCTAATAGATCACGAAATTCAAAGCAGCGGTCAAACGCAATAATCAAAATCATAAAAATAGAGACGCAGCTCCACAAATCTGATAATAATTGTCTAACAGATAATTAAATTTATTCTCTAAAAACAAAATCTTTATTCTAATTCAAATAGCACAAAACGAAGCAGCACAGATCTCCACATAGTTCTCATTCCTTAATCTTAATATGCTCCAAATTCCGAACCTGAAATGTTAAAAGGGGTGAGCTACACAGCTCAGCAAGTACAAATTGACTAACTTTTAAACAGAAAAACAATGGGTGTTTTGATAAAACGATTTCTCTTAAAACAATAATAATTTTGTAAAACATTTTCTAAAATAAATCCAACCCAAAGTTTTATATTTTAAAATTCAGAATTTAAAACAGAACAGAGCAGAATTTATAACAGTACAGATTTTATAACAGATCTGAGCAGAATAAAACAGAACGAAACGATAATTCTTATAAATACCACAGTCTTGATCTACGGCCACACTTTGCCAGTAGCCGGCATCTAATTCTTATTCTTATTCTTTATACCACACTTTGCCAGTGGTCGGCATCTAAAGTTCAATAATTACGCGCCCTTAATAGGTATCTAAAGTTGCACACTTGTGCGCCTACTAAGGGTATCTAAGGCTAGTTCCGGAACTATAGCGTAAATTACGAACGGTTCGAAAACGTAGAGACTGGGTTCTAAAATTCACAAATACTTATATCTTATAATTTCGAAATCAAAGTTTTTATATCTTATATGAAATTAAAAACAGAACTGAAATATCTTTTCGGAAATTTAAAAGTAAGTCAAAAGGTACTTACCTCAAAGCCTGACCAGATCTGAATTTACTCTTTTTGACCCTCTAAACGATATTTTCTTGAAAAACACGAAACACGAAAGCTGAAGATAACGAAAAGACCTTTCTGAAAAGTCCAGAATCACTGAATTCTGACTTACGATGAATTTTCTACGAATTTTACAAGACAGCTGATTTTTGCTGAGAAAGTCCTACGAATTTTAATGATAAAAACAAGGAATACGAATATGGTGTATTTATAACGATACAAAACCCTATATTTCAACTAGGAAATAATAATATTTCCTCCTAAAGATTTACAACCTCTCCAAGTAAATTCCATAAATAAAATATTTGATACACACAATTACCTAAAAAAATTTCGATTTTCTAAATTATTCTTACACTTATTTCCACAAATAACAAATCTTTTCACAAATCAACTACCTTGCACAAAATGTTTTCAGAATATTCTAATTTTAAAATATTTATCTAGACAAATTAATATCTAATTTCTCATAAATAAATTAAAAATAAAATTACGAATTTTACAACATATTTTTCAACACATTTCCTGGATGCATTTTTTCCAGTTGGCATATATATGTCTTGCACAACACATGTGCTCAGCCATGGGTAGAATGTTATTAATTGCATTTTTTAGACCCTGCACATTCAGTACCATCAATTATACATATTTTACATGTATAATCATTGTGTGTAACACAATAAAAAATGAAAAATTACAAATAATTTACCTTCTGCTAGTCAGTCATCAAAGCGTAGACAAAACCATTATCTAAGTTGAGATCGGTCTTCAATAAGGATATAAACCATTCCCAACTTTCAGTTGACTCAACATCAACTATATGAAAGGAATATGTCCTAAGTCCAATCATGTATTAGGATTTTGGAATAACTTTTATGTAATCTGTTTTGATTTCATTGATATTAATAAAAGACTTGTTTTGTTTTTATTACGGGCTCTATCTATTTACGTGTTTAAATAAGATATACCATAGTCTAGAGTAAACCTTTTATGGATTATGATGAGATCATAATAGTGAGACCTAAAAGATGATAACTCTAAACTTAAATAGTTCCTGGTCATAGGATTACTAACTAGTAATTAATAATCCGCAAAGATCGGTACATACTATGCTTGCTTCATTTTGAAGGATGTCTGTTCTCATAGATATTTGTGTGGTGATACTATAGCTAGTATGTAGGTGCTTATTATAGAATAAGTTCACTGAACATGACTCGCACAGCTGAACAGCTGATGGAGTTCACTCACGTGTCAGCAGTTGTTCACATAGTGATAGTTGTACAAGTATCCTTAGACTTGAGGTCATCATAGTCATCTTGTGTGCACTGAACTATGCTTTGGTTTAGTTCTTAGTCTCCAGGGACAATTATTAGGGCTCTACTGGGTATAGGAATTTGTACACGAAGATAGTGTATGATCAATAAAGGATCTACCCCTTCCAATGAAGGAAGCGAATGTTCAAGGCTGATCCACTTATGCTAGTTCAGGATTCTCTGGCCAGAGTGAATGAAATTAGAAAGGAGTTTCTAATTTGCATAGAACTAAGCATAGTAAATGGTAAGCAAGTGATTAAATTAGATAGGCTTGACACAAGATCCATGCCTTGTATTTAATCAGGACATTGTAGGGTAGAAGGAGTTTATTGTACGATAACTATTCACTGAATAGGTTCTTGATATTCTAAGCAGTGAATTCATATTATCCGGATAGTCGCGATATGCTGAGAAGTATCCCTCACGATGTAGAATAAATATGATTAATTAATTAATCATATTTAATAAATTAGAGAATTTCTATAAATAATGATAAAATAGTTTTATTATTATTTATTTCTACTACCGGCTTAATATTGAACCTACATGGTCACACCATAAAAAGAGATTAATTTAATGGTGGAGGAATTAATTAATAATGGCTGATAATTATTTATTTATGAAATAAATAATTAATTGGCAAATTTAATAATTGATTAAATGAGATTTAATTGATTATAAATTAATTAAGAAAAGTTCTTAATATTATTAATTAAGAATTTAATTTTTGGAAATTAAATCAAGAGAGAGAATTATTTCTAAAGTGTTTAGAAAAAAGATTAATAATTAAAAGGTGTTTTAATTATTAATGAGAATAATAAATGGGTTAATAATAATAATATTTTATGGGAAAATTTCAGCTGAAAATTTTGCCTATAAATATACTATTATAAACCCTATTTTTATTCCAACCAAAACCCAAAAGTTTTTAAAAAATCTAATTCTCTCCACCTCCTCTTCCTCCTTAACGTCGTTTTCTTGGTGGATACCGGTGGAGTGCTTCACGTTTGAGGAGCAGCTGCTAAGGATCTCCGATCGTTGCTTTTGGATCGCTATTAAAGGTTAGTAATCGATTCATATATTTTAATCACGATTTATATGCTTTTATTTGGATTTTGTATGTGTAAAAGTGTTTTACCATGCCTCCGCTGTGATTAAAAATCCATCAATGGTATCAGAGCATAGGTTGTATGCATATAGATCTGTGGTACAAATTTCAGAATTTTATGTGCTTTTATAAATTAATTATGATTTTTACAAGTTATATCATGGATTAATTTTGTCTGATGAGAAATCGTTTATCAGAATAATTTTGAATGTTGATCTGGGTTCTACAAGTGTTGTAGATCGTCTCGGTATTTTTCTTATAATTTTATGATGTATAGATTATTTTTTATGAATTTTTGAAGTTGTTGTAATTAAATTCGTAATTAAATAATCATATATATATATATAAATTGTAAGTATGTATATATATATATATATCTGCTGCTGTTGCTGTACTAACTGATGGCACGGAAGCAAGACAAAGAAACAAAACAGCACGGCGATCGAGAACCGTCAGGCGGCGGCAGGTGCAGGCGCGTGTAGCGCACGCGCGCGCGGAAGGGTGTGGCGCATTCCGGGAATGCGTTACACACTGTGGCGCATTCACGGAATGCGTTACACCTTTTAATGGCTTAAAAAGGTTGTAACGCATTACCAGAATGCGTTACAGAGCTGTAACGCGTTCCTGTAATGCGTTACAGCCCATCTGTTATTTTTTAAATTTGATTTTTTGGGAGTTTCGTAACTCCGTTTTGGGCGTGCAATATATCATTGGATTTGTTTTTCCGAGACGGATCTAATGGAGTGATCAAATTTTAGTTTATATAAAAGTTTTGAATTGTTTATATTTCCGAAAGTGTTTTAAAGTTGTTTTTAACTGTTTTAATTGCTTTTAAATGCTTCATGTGATACATAGAGATGTATAATGCTTAGACCAATATGCTAGATGATGTAACATGCCTACCTTGATGTTTATTCATGTTGATATATATGATATATGCTTAGTTTATCATGCGATGATAGATTTAGGTGAACTTAAATGAACATAAGGCGTTTGTCAGACAACCTAGTATAGTGAAATTGTTTCATAACCTAAATAATAATATTATGAATACAATCATGAGATTCTTGTATTTATGGAACACGTAATTGAATATGAATTTTCGATATGAGAGAAAAGATGATTCTGTCAACAACAAATTTCTATCTGTAAGAAAGGGTTATTAAGTGACGCCTTTTGACAATGCTCCACCCGATCTGGGAATCATCTGATTATTGATTATTGATTTGAAATATTTACTTTAAAAGGAAGAATCTCTTTATAATATGATTATGATTGTAACGTAATATAATCCCTCTAAAATTAAATAATATCAAGTAGTAATTGGCCAATGACACAACGAGCTTGTGTCGGTCATAGCCTTCCAACATGATAGAAAAGTAGTTCTTATTTTTGAATCATTGTCGGTTCGTGCTACAGCCGAGGGCTTTGATTTCGAAATAAGAAATACTTGTCTATTACATAGAGATGTGTACATTGAATAAGAATCTAAAGGTTGGTACGTGCCACATCCGTGGGCCTTTGGGGACTGATTCAATTGTACGGAATGTTGGGTTAGAGTTGACTAAGAATATTGAGTTTGTCGTGCCACAGCCGTGACTCAATTATTCAAGAGGCTAAAGTTTGATTAGGGAATAACATAAAATGTAATTGACAAGAGTTGTCTGCCTATTGAACATTAAATGGCGGTTCGTGCTACAGCCGGGGTTGTGTAATGGAATATAGGATCCCTATTCCCACTTGCATTATGAATGCTTAATTTTTCATGTAGGGGGTTGAATAAATTAGGTAAACTAGTGGGAACCACTTATGAATGAAGACCCGATTCATATAGTGTTTTAAAATGAAATCGAATATTTGCTAAGTGTTGTTATGTGTTTATCATTTACAGATTTACAATATATATTATGTCTTCTGCACTATCACTCAGGAGCATACTGGATGCTCACAAGTTGACTGGTCCTAATTATGCTGACTGGCTTCGAAACTTGAGAATTTTTCTCAGGATTGAGAAGCTGGAATACGTGATTGACTCACCTAAGTCTACTGAACCTGCTAGTGATGCACATAATGATGAACATGTTGTGTATCGTAAGTGGGTAGATGATGCAAATGTTGCTCAATGTATCATGCTAGCTTCCATGAACATTGAGCTACAGAAGCAACATGAGCATATGGATGCTCACACTATCCTCATGCATCTACAAGAGTTGTATGATGTGGCAGGGAGGACAACTCGATATGAGATATCGAAGGAGCTGTTCGGTTGTAGGATGTTTGAGGGATCATCTGTGAATGACCATGTACTTAAGATGATCAATTTAATTGAACGTCTTGGACAACTTGGTTTTGCCATGGATGGGGAGCTGAGCCAAGACTTGGTCCTGCAATCGCTTCCGAGTTCGTTCTCGCAGTTTGTTGTGAACTTTCACATGAATAAGTTGGATGTCAGCCTGCCTGAACTCCACAACATGTTGAAGACTACAGAATCGAATTTTCCCCCTAAGAAGAGTTTTGTTCTTCTAATTGGTGAAGGTTCCAATCCTAAGAAAAGGAAGAGGAATCCTTCCAAGAAGAAGAAAGTAGGTGAAGAAAAGTCGGTTCCACCAAAAGCTGAAGACCCCAAGAGCAAAGTTGTTTGCTTTCACTGTAACAAGGTGGGGCACTGGAAGAGAAACTGCAAGGTTTACTTTGCAGAATTGAAGAAGAGGAAGGGTAGTAAGACTACCGCTTCTAATTCAGGCATGTTCATGATCGAAGTTAATATGTCACTAGGTCAAATTTGTACTTGGGTATTACATACCGCCTGTGGTTCTCATATTTGCAATTCGTTGCGAGGACTAAAGGGAAGTAGGAATCTTGAAAAAGATGAGGTGATTCTACGTATGGGCAATGGAGCAAGGGTTGCGGCCATAGCTGTAGGATCATTTAGTTTACATATGCCTACGGGCAAGACTATTATTTTGAATAATTGTTATTACGTTCCCTCTATTGTGAGGACTATTGTTTCTATCCCTATGTTGGATTTAGATGGTTTTTCATTTATTATTAAGAATAATGAATGTTCTATCCTTAGAGATAATGTTCTTTATGGACGTGGAATTTTAAATAATGGTCTGTATGTATGTGACGTAGAGCATGATTTACTTCAGATTGAACAAACTAATAAAAGAAAAGGGAAGATGAAAATCTCACTTCATTGTGGCACTGCAGTCTCCATTTAGTAGACATGGAGAGAGGGCTGCAAATTTGCTAGGAATGGTACACACAGATGTATGTGGACCAATGTCTACGCAAGCCATGGGTGGATTTTCATACTTCATTACTTTCATGGATAATAGATCTAGATTCGGATATGTGTTTGATGAAACACAAGTCTGAAGCCTTTGAAAAGTTCAAAGAGTATAAGTATGAAGTGGAGAAACAAACCAAACATAGTATTATAATTCTTCGATTAGATCGAGGTGGTGAATACTTGAATGGAGAGTTTCTGGATTATCTCAAAGTAAATGGTATAGTCTCCCAGTGGACGCCTCCAGATTGGTATCTGAAAGGAGAAATCGAACTTTGTTAGACATAGTTCGGTCCATGATGAGCTATGCAAATCTTCCAGTATTCCTATGGGGTTATGCATTGGAAACCTCAGCATATTTACTGAATAAGGTGCCTTCCAAATCTGTTCCTCAAACTCCGTATGAGATATGGAAAGAAAGGAAACCGAGTCTTAAACACGTTAAGATTTGGGGATGTCCAGCTTATGTCAAGTAAGTTGACCCAGATAAGCTGGAATATCGATCCGTAAAATATAGTTTTGTGGGATATCCTAAAGAGACTTCAGGGTATTACTTTTACACCGATCATCGGGTGTTTATCTCCAGACATGCTACCTTCTTGGAAAAGGAGTTTATCCTTGAAGGAAACAGTGAGAGCAAAATTGAACTTGATGAAGTTCAAGAAGCACAAACTACTACGGATCAAGTGGAAACACCTGTTCTGACTGAACAACCTTCTGGGGAACAGCCCATTCGTAGGTCAAGGAGAGTGTCTCGCCAACCTGAGAGGTAATATGGCCTTGTCATTGAGAATGACAATGAGTTGTCGATCATTGATGATGACGACCCTGTGACCTATAATGAGGCTATGAGTAATGTTGACTCAGAGAAATGGCATAGTGCCATGAAATCCGGAATGAAATCTATGTATACGGGATACAAAAGAATGATTAGAGCAGATGGCCAGGTGGAGACCTTTAAGGCCAGGCTTTTGGGAAAAGAATTCAAACAAAGGCAATGGATTGACTTTGATGAAACCTTTTACCTGTAGCCCTTGTTAAAATCAGTTCGGATTTTGCTTGCGATTGCTGCTTACTACGACTATGAGATCTGGCAATTAGCCAGATGGTTTTCTTTCCAAGAGAAATGAAAACCTAGTGTGTAAGCTGCTGCGAACCATATGTGGTTTAAAGCAAGCTTCTCGTAGATGGAACATCCGTTTTGATGAGACAATCAAAGAGTTTGATTTTATGAAAAATGTAGATGAACCATGTGTCTACAAAAGGGTTAGTGGGAGCGCGATAACATTTCTTGTGTTGTATTGAATTAGAGTTGACACACATAACAACATAGCAGACCTACTCACAAAGCTACTTTATGAAAGTCACTTTGATCGTCATAAAGACAAGATGGGTATTAGATACCAGAGTGATTGGCTTTAGTACAAGTGGGAGATTGAAAGGAATATGTCCTAAGTCCAATCATGTATTAGGATTTAGGAATAACTTTTATGTAATCTGTTTTGATTTCATTGATATTAATAAAAGACTTGTTTTGTTTTTATTACGGGCTCTATCTATTTAAGTGTTTAAATAAGATATACCATAGTTTAGAGTAAAGCTTTTATGGATTATGATGAGATCATAATAGTGAGACCTAAAAGATGATAACTCTAAACTTAAATAGTTCCTGGTCATAGGATTACTAACTGGTAATTAATAATCCGCAAAGATCGGTACATACTATGCTTGCTTCATTTTGAAGGATGTCTGTTCTTATAGATATTTGTGTGGTGACAGTATAGCTAGTATGTAGGTGCTTATTATAGAATAAGTTCACTGAACATGACTCGCACAGCTGAACAACTGATGGAGTTCACTCACGTGTCAGCAGTTGTTCATATAGTGATAGTTGTACAAGTATCCTTAAACTTGAGGTCATCATAGTCATCTTGTGTACACTGAACTATGCTTTGGTTTAGTTCTTAGTCTCCAGGGACAATTATTAGGGCTCTACTGGGTATAGGAATTTATACACGAAGATAGTGTATGATCAATAAAGGATCTACCCCTTCCAGTGAAGGAAGCGAATGTTCAAGGCTGATCCACTTATGCTAGTTCAGGAATCTCTGGCCAGAGTGAATGAAATTAGAAAGGAGTTTCTAATTTGCATAGAACTAAGCATAGTAAATGGTAAGCAAGTGATTAAATTAGATAGGCTTGACACAAGATCCATGCCTTGTATTTAATCAGGACATTGTAGGGTAGAAGGAGTTTATTGTACGGTAACTATTCACTGAATAGGTTCTTGATATTCTAAGCAGTGAATTCATATTATCCGGATAGTCGCGATATACTGAGAAGTATCCCTCACGATGTAGAATAAATATGATTAATTAATTAATCATATTTAATAAATTAGAGAATTTCTATAAATAATGATAAAATAGTTTTATTATTATTTATTTCTACTACCGGCTTAATATTGAACCTACAGGGTCACGCCATAAAAAGAGAATGATTTAATGGTGGAGGAATTAATTAATAATGGCTGATAATTATTTATTTATGAAATAAATAATTAATTGGCAAATTTAATAATTGATTAAATGAGATTTAATTGATTATAAATTAATTAAGAAAAGTTCTTAATATTATTAATTAAGAATTTAATTTTTGGAAATTAAATCAAGAGAGAGAATTATTTCTAAAGTGTTTAGAAAAAGGATTAATAATTAAAAGGTGTTTTAATTATTAATGATAATAATAAATGGGTTAATAATAATAATATTTTATGGGAAAATTTCAGCTGAAAATTTTGCCTATAAATATACTATTATAAACCCTATTTTTATTCCAACCAAAACCCAAAAGTTTTTAGAAAACCTAATTCTCTCCACCTCCTCCTCCTCCTTAACGTCGTTTTCTTGGTGGATACCGGTGGAGTGCTTCACGTTTGAGGAGCAGCTGCTAAGAATCTCCGATCGTTGCTTTTGGATCGCTATTAAAGGTTAGTAATCGATTCATATGTTTTAATCACGATTTATATGCTTTTATTTGGATTTTGTATGTGTAAAAGTGTTTTAGCATGCCTCCGCTGCGATTAAAATCCAACACTATAGCGCAGGCAATAGGGAACATCTGATTATTCCCATCTCTTCCTATTGCAGCCAGTAGCTTACCCTTCACAAAACTCTTCAAGAAACAAACATCTAAACCAATGAACTTCCTACACCCTTGAGAAAAACCCTCTTTCACAACAGGAAAATAAATGTACATTCTTTTAAAAGTACCTAAGTTATCACTATCATTTTTATCAACACCAATCTTAACTGTGCTTCCTCGATTTGACCTCAATATCTCTGTTCTATAATCATACAGTCTCTTGTATTACTTACCAATTTTACTTTCAATTTCAGATAATGCTAACATTTTAGCTAACCAACATTGATTCTTTGATATTATCAGAGCATGCATTTCATTGAAATATTGTTGAAACTCTCGTAGCTTCCATTTAGGATTTTCCCTGATTTGATTCCCAAATTTCCTTCACAGCCAATCAGACCTCACAAAACTATGTTTATGCACTAAGATGCAACCGTGTTGTTTGTTATATGTTTTAATTTGAAAAGTTCCATCCACATCAATCTTACTAGCATACAAATACCAAGGACAATTTGGTCTACACTTAGCCTGAATCCTTTGCAAATCATTCCTCAAAACCCAAATATCTCTCTTTTGTTATACAACATAGTCAATAACAGCATGCTTCAAGACTGATACACTAGTAAACAATAATCCAGGCTCAAATTCAATATACTTCATTGGGGTTCTGGGATTAAATGCAACATATGATGGTCATTTTTCTCTCCGCACAGACTTAGATGATTCTTCATCATAATCGCTAGAGTCTGATGATTCTTTAGAAGGCATTCTAAAGCTATCACTGTCATGGTCACTCTCCCATTCAGTGTCTTTACTCAAGTCTACTTTTTTCCTCTTTTTTTTTGAATCTTTCTTATCTTTTTTATTTAGCAAAGTACTTAATGGAACATGCAAATCATCATCTAAGCTCTCATTTTCATCTTTATTTGGATTTTTTTAGCCTTAGTTACTTGTTTTTTCTTCTCTATAATTTCATGAAACTCCTCGTCTTTATCACTTTCATTTCCACTATACTCTTCATCACTCTCATCTTCCTCGCTCTCAGACCATCCACTCTCACTGTTATCACTATGACTATCATCAATTTCCTTCTCATTACTATCAATTTCAGAAGTATTAGTACCAATCTCACAAGCATGATCAATATATATAATAGAATTACCAAATTTCAAAGCATATGCATTCATCTCTCCTACAACATCATCATTCCACAATATAGTATAACTATCAAGTGAAGAATCTTCCTCGTGCCAATAAATTTTATAATCCTTATAGCCAAGATCAGTACTTACAAATTTATGACATACAGTAAGACTGATTCCATCTAAATCTTGGTCGTAAATGTATTCAACTTTACCTCCTTTGTAATATCTTATTCCATCCTTTGTAGTAAAATCCCCGCCGTGATGAATCTGTATGTTCACATGATATAACCCCATCTTCAAGATAATAAAATAATTAGGGTTTATCACTCAAATGTGATGAATGATTATGTGAAGCCTTAAATATTTACACATATACCTTGATGATGGCCAAACAAGCTTTCGATTCAACCCATTTGCTGTTGAATTACCTATCCCCAGTTCTCCGTTAACCCTAATTAAACCCTCAAAGTATCTTTTAACGTTTTTTTGGCTATTTGTACTTTAAATTGGAAGTTATAAAATGGGGAAAATATGTCTCACGTGATTTCTCCGTGTCTAATTTTGCCACGACATGTCCTGCTAGTTTCCAAGTCATTTTCTTTTTATTTTTTTCAATTAACACATCATACACGACCAACGTCTGTTAGTCAATTTTTAACAGGAGGTCTCTAATTAAAATGTTTAGATGTATAATGATCGTAAAAAAATGTTTTGTAGTTCAGGGTCATTAACCAAAAACAACATAAAGTTAAAGGACGAATGAATTGATTTTCCTGTTAAATTTTAATTGAACATGGAGATTAAAAAAATATTAAAAAAAAATAAAATAAATAAGTAAAATGATAGATCAATTAATATTAAATATATAAAGTTAGTATAGTTGAATAAAATAGTTGATGTAAGTGGGTGCAGTTAATTTTTATATTGCGCCCGTTTGAAAAATCCTAAAATAAGTAACTTATGACTTAAAATGAATAAGTGATTTATAAGTGATAAGTAGATGAATATTTATAAATTACGTAACTGTTTGGATAATTTTACTTAAAAGTCAGAATTTTTTTTTACTTAAATGAATTAAAATAAATAATTTTTAAATATAATTATCTTAATTCATGAATTTTAAATTTTTGAATAATATTTACAAACATATATTTTTAAGGCTAAAGTTAATTAAAAAAAGCGGAAAATGAAAATAAGTTGAGAAAAAGTACCTTAGTGCTAACATTCAAATTATGAACTTATAAGTTAAATTTACAACTTATAACTCGTGTCGACAAACACTCATCGATAAATACTTATATGCTTGTAAGTGCATAAACTACTTATTATTTGTTAGCCAAACAGGCCCATTATAAATTTTTTAATATTTTTGGTAAATTTTAAAATGTATAAAATTGAATAAGACAAAAGAAAGTATATAGAAATGAATGGGATATAGTGAGTACCATTTTGTTAATTGTTCACTGTGATGATGTTTGTCACATATATTTTAATTAATTAAATAATAAATTCCATGTAAAAATTTTAAATTTCTTATTTAAATGAAATATTTTTTTATCTTGTGAAAAAGTTGAGGAGATGTAATTTTTAAATACGGTGCAACTAAAATTAATCAAACTCAAGCATATATGCATCTGCAAGTAGTTAAACCGATTTTTTTTATTGCATTTAAAGTTGCACGAGCTTGCAAAAATTAATTTAGTTAAATCGAGTCGCTGAAAAACATATTTTTGCAAAATAATTTTGAAAAATAGTATATTCGTAAATAAAAACATTTTTATTATGATAATTTTTTTTTAAAAATTATTATGATAATAAAACTAAATAATAATAATAATATATGTTAACAATTTTATCTTCTGAAAATTCTCAATAGGAAATGATGAATCGACTTTTTGGGAGACAAAACATAAAAAGTTGAATGGGCGCAGGAAATGTAAATTACTAAAGAGACTGCATATAAAAATTTTACAAAATTGCATACCCCAACTTATTTGAAAATTTCAGGATATTCCTGAAGAAAAAAATAAAATAGATTGAGGTTAAATTAAAATGGGTGTATGATATATTTATGTACAATTCAAGTCCTTGGCACCTTCTTCTAAATTATCATACCTATTATTTACAACTTCTTCCATTTACAACTAAAAATTAAAGAAATCATATCTTTTGCATTCAATTTAGTTTAAATCCAAAGCTCTTCAACTAACACACACCCAATCTTTAAAAAATAAAAAAACAAACCGACAGAAAATGTATCCTTCATAAAAACAGGATAAAAAGTACTCACCTTTCTTCTGTCCTATCACAAATAAAACTCTTGTCTGCATAAAATTAACTCTCTTTACATCCCTCAAAACCACTAACTTTCAAAAAGAAAACACATTCTCTAAAATAGGCACTTCATGTTATAACAAGAATCTAATGCTATAAGTGAGAAAACGTATAATGATTAAATAAAGGTGTTATAATTACCTAATTTAACAGGGCTAAAGATTCCATCTTGTTCTTGGGCTTTTGAGACCTCCCATCTTTGGACTCAAAACTATACTTACACATTACATACAAGTCCATATATATATTTTTATCATCTCAAATTAATCAAATTACCCGATTCAATCAAAGTCAACTCATACCAGATTAATGATGATGAAGAGATCTGTTTAACTATAACCGAACAAATGGTTGCAAAACTTAAACTTTGACCTGCCCTCAAAATTACACACAACCCCATTTATATTTTCTATGTAAAGATTCAATCTTTGTATATTTTGTGTGTAAAGATTCAATCTTTTTTGTATTTTGTGTGTAAAGATTCAATCTTTTTAGGATTCCCATCATGGGTTTAGTTGATTTCTTGGGTTCTTTTGATTGGGAACAAGAATCTTACCCTCACTATGAAGATTTTCTACTTCTTCCTCTTTTTGCCTTGTTCTTTCCCACTGTCAGATTCTTTCTTGATAGACTTGTTTTTGAGGTACTATGATTTTTTCTTTTTTAATTTTGGTGCTTTTTTTAGATCCATTGTGATTGTATTATTGTCTAGTTGTGTTGATTATCTTGTTTTTAGCTTAAAGTTTCGAGCTTTAGGCTTTTCTGAGGTTGATGTTTAGTTTGTGTGTTGCTCCCTCCTGCAGTTTAATGTGATGAAACATAGTGTACAATACATTAAGGTAGAAGAATGTGCAATGATGGCTTTGTTATTATTGTTTATCGTGCTTTTATTAGTTAGGTAACTGGATGCTTAATACAGTCATTCATTAATCAGTATACTAGAGAAAATAACCAAGCACTATGCTGTTTGTCTCGAGCACAGGCTAACTCGTAGAAGTAGAGAGATGCCTTCCATAGAGAACCTCCCCTCCCCCCTCCAACACCTCAGAACCAGGATTAGAGTCAGTCTTTCTTCACTTGATTTCGTTAATTTTATTCTTACTATAAAGACTCTTGTAGGAAGGAATGTGTCTACTTTGATATTAAGTCATTTATAAGATGATTTTGTCCCCCTGCAGTATCTTACTTGCACAGGCTGAATGTTTAACTCATATATTTAGAGAGCCGCCTTCCATAGAGAACTCCCCCCCCAAAAAAAAGCACCAGGACTAGAGTCTATCTTTCTTCACTTGATTACATTAGTTTTATCCCTATCATAAAGACTTATGTAGGAAAGAATGTGCCTACTTTGATATCAAGTCATTTTTATAAGATTTTGTCCCCCTACCATACTTTTCTCAAGTACTACATTCCTTTTTAGTTCATATTGATGATTGCAATCACATAATTGAGTTGAGATTTTGATTACTTCAATATCAATGGTGGATTGAAATCAGTATGTACTATTTCAATCTTTGTCTACCATATAGAATAGGGAATACGGAATTTTAAATTTGTTCTATAGGACTTCTTTTTAAAGGCCACGATTTTCTAAATATTGTAAGTTTAAAATTATTAGTATTTTGCTTATATTTTAAATAGACTTATGTTGTGTTTGGTTGGGAAGAATGGAATGGAATGAATGAAATTAATGAATAACCATGGAGGTTGAGGGGAAGATTTGAAGAAAAAAGAAGTGAGTGAGTGCAAATATGTCATATTAAAAATTGTGAAGAAACCACCTATATAATAGTTCAAATTCCTTTCCATTCCCTCCGTTTACATTCACCCCAACCAAACAAAAATCTTAGTGGATGTTTGGGTGATGAGATTTGAACATGGTTAACAGGATGGGAATGATATTCTAGTACATTTTTGTTGGGCAATCTCATTCCCATTCCTGTTAACCGGGTTCAAATCTTATTATCCAAACTGCCACTGTGTTTCTTTGCCAACAAACAATGGTCTCAAACCTTTAGGGTACATGCGCATATGTTCGATCTGTATTATTAAAGCAATTTGTCCCATTCAGTATCTTCTATCTGGCTCAATGTTGTTGCTACTAACCCTAGAATGTCATTTTGATGTTAATTAGCTGAAAAATAAGAATAGCTCTACATTAGGTAAGCCGTCAAGATAGTTTGAACGGAAAAACTGTTCAAACTCATGGGTGACATGTTATACTGATAGGATTAAGTATCAAATTTACCATTATACAAATAGCGAAATATCAAATTTACCACCGATTAATTTGGGGTCTCAAATTGGCCATATTCACAGAAAATTGCTAATTTTCGATGATAATATTGAGATGTCGTTAGCTTAAAACCGACTTGAAAAGTGGCCAATTTGAGACTTTCCGACTTGAAAGTGGCCATTTATAGACCCCGAATTTTCGGTGGTAGATTTGAAACTTTGGTAATTATATAGTGGTCAACTTAATAATTAACCCTATACTGGTATATACCGAAAATAGCATGTACTGATAGAAACGACTCTCTTTATGATTTTTTTTTCTCAGACTGAAAAATCATAATGGAAATTTACATGTTGCAGAGAGTGGGAAGATATTTGATATTTGGAAAGGGAAAACAGAATATAGCCATAGAAACAGATGAGAGGAGAAAGAAAATACATAAATTCAAGGAGTCAGCTTGGAAATGCATCTATTATCTTTCAGCAGAGGTTCTAGCTCTTGCTGTAACCTATGACGAGCCTTGGTTCACTAACACTAGCAATTTTTGGACAGGCCCTGGTGATCAAGTGTGGCCAGAGTTGAAAACGAAGTAAGAATTCTAAAAAATAAACACCGAAAATTGTATTACTTTGAAAGTCGCTTCAGGTCACTCAGTATGTATATGGTATACAGCATAATAAGATCTTATTAGCTTACTAGCTTGAATCTCTGTATGATAACCAGGTTGAAACTGAAAGGTCTTTATATGTACGCTGGCGGATTCTATACGTACTCTATATTTGCACTGATATTCTGGGAAACAAGGCGTTCCGACTTTGGGGTGTCAATGGGCCATCACGTAGCAACTGCCATACTCATCATACTGTCTTATATATTCAGGTTTGACTAAAATGTATTTATTTTGGTTATAGTCTCAGTGCTGATAATAGTTATCCCGACATTTATACAGATTGGAATATTTTGAGCAATGGAATCACGTGTTTTGCTCAATATAAGGCTTTAATTGCTTATTCAGCTGAAAGAGGTCTAGGTGCTGATGAAATAATATTACTTCGCATGTCTACCTGCAGATTTGCTCGTGTCGGGTCTGTTGTTCTAGCTCTACATGATGCTAGTGATGTATTTCTTGAAGTGGGGAAAATGTCTAAATATAGTGGTGCGGAGGCACTTGCTAGCTTTGCATTTATCCTATTTGTTTTATCATGGGTTCTTCTTCGCCTCATTTATTATCCATTTTGGATTCTCTGGAGTACAAGGTGGGAACAACTTCCTTAATTCATATATTTGCCACTCCTGCAAATTCTTCCCAATATTAATATGTATTCTGAATTTTTGATAGGGCAGAACTTATGTTAAGCAGAGTACCATCTAATGGTCCTGACCAGTAAAAGAAGTAATTTTGACCACACCATTTTGTGTTAGTAAAGTGTTTTGAATTCCCGATACTGGAAATTATCAATTTGATATTTAAAGAGGATCATTACAACTGCACATTCAATTATTGCCCCAAATTTCTGAGTTCTGACACTGTTCTATGTTGGAATTCATGATCAAGTCCTGAATGACCATGCTTAGCAGGATTGCAAACACAGAAAATATGACATGGCTTGTACATTATCTATTTCCATATGTTGACAATGAGTTTCTTGGTAACCCATACGTGCAAGGGTATCGCTAGGTTTGTTACATGAAACATATAGCTCATGCCTGGTGTAATTGTAGGCACAATATGAATGCTAGAACCCTTTTTGTACAATATGCGTATCATACCGACTTCTCCACGTGCAGCAGTTGGTTTTATAAGTTCAACGTATGAACTAATATATATGATGATAAGATACTAAACAACTTTGTCTTGAACTCGTAGAATATCCTGAGGTATTGTGACCAATAACAGAAGTTGAAGGCTAAATACTTGCAACTTTAGTAGTCCAAGGTGCAGCAGATGTGATAGTTCTTTAGGATTGGACAGTGTATGCTTTTATTATTTGGTTGGCATCATGGCCCTAAAAAGATGCATGATAATATTATGTTTGTGTGGACAGACCTTTGGAAACTTTACAGACCATGGATATTGTGTTTTTGTGTTGTATAGCTTTCATGTTTTGTTTGTTTGCTTCATGATACTTTAATTCATCTGCTATTAGTCTTTTTAGTTATCATGGTTGTGCAAGTAAGATCATATAATGTATAACTATCTAGCCGGTCAATATTCTATCTGAGTATCCTAAAAATCTTCTCTCTAGGTTTTAATGCATACTCCAGTTGTGCCACAACCCACAACGAATTTCTGTTTCATAAAAAATTGGTTGCACTCAAAGACTATAATACATTATATAGACACGCTGCACCAACTTTTGCGTATTCCTATTATCTCATATCTCTTTCTTTCCTTTTTCGGTGCAGTTACGAAGTCCTTCAAACATTGGACAAGGCAAAGCATAGTGCCGAAGGACCGATATATTACTATGTGTTCAATACTCTGCTCTATTGCTTGCTTGTCCTTCACATTTACTGGTGGGTGTTAATGTATAGGATGCTTGTTAAACAAATCCAAGCAAGAGGACAACTCAGTGATGATGTTCGATCGGGTAAGTTTAGACAAGTGAATGAATATGTTTGGATATTTAATACTATATGTCTGGATCTGGAATGCATTTGCATTCATGTGGGTGTGGTATGATTTCAAAACTGAGCACAATTGGGTCCTCCCTTTGTAACTGATCTTTACTTGGAACTTGTATAATTTTTTATGCAGATTCTGAAGATGAAAATGAACATGAAGATTGAAAATGTTTCGGGATTCAATAAATGGCAGAAGGTGATGTAACAATTGTCAAAGTAGTTGATTCTTTGTAATAAAATATACATATAGATAATTACATAATTAAAGAAGTAAGATGATAAGATCTTTCATTATACCATTATAGTTTTTGGAACAATCAACCAACATGAGCTACTGGGACGTACTTGAAACCTCTTGACATTTGATCTGATTATGTTTATTTTTTTATTTCGACTCATAGTTTATGCTGATAAAAAAACAAATTATTTTCTGTTTACTTCTCTGCAGATGGTAGAATTAAGAATTATACTTAAAGTGTTCAATTAAAACACTTGTCGCCAGTAATTTCCTTAGAACTGGAGGAACAATGTATATTTATTTGAGAGCAGCTCAGGAAGCATGTCGAAGGAGGGGATGCTTGGAGCATTCCTGGTAAGGAGGGAAGGTTTGGTTAAAGCTAAGGAAGCATGTCGAAGGTTTATTTGAGGTCATGGCATGTTCAATCCATTTGTCAATGTATTTAGGGTTTTTTTTTGAAAATTTAACACTGAACCTCTATCAGCTGGAATACTCCTGATAAAATCTATTGTAACCATTGTATTTAACCAAGCTCATATTGATGTCCGACTGTCGCCTTGCTTCCATTTTGAGTAAATTCACACGAGAAAAGCCTTTAAATTGTAGAATTTTGTTCTTTCTTACGTCCATTTCAATTGTGATACTTTGCTGATATTTCTTATGCAGATTGCTATTGAAAGAAACTAAACTTGATTGCTGTATATCTACGACAAGTATTTAAAACCTTCGCCCGGTATGTGGTCTAGACAAAATGCATATCTGATGGTGAAACCTTAGATTCTTTCAGATCATTGCATCAAAAAAATGCACATATAAGAAATATCAGCAAAGTAATATTCAAATTTACTTTAGAACTGACTATCCATCTCTAATATAATTGAATCTTCAGTAAAAAAAATTAACTCTCCTTGCCTGAAGAAGTTGAATGGTATCTCTAAAATGCTTAGCACACGGGACTAGCTTATGGTTTTTTTTACTTTGTTTGGGTGAAGCGAAGAGACTAAGGAAGCATAACATATGGCATCTACATGAAAGTTCATATCTGTGCAAGTTCTATATCAAACAAGTTAACCAAAATGCAAAAAAGAAAACACGGTAAAAAAAAGTAACCTTTTACTACTCTGAGCGTTTTCCTACCATACATTTCACTGAAAACAAACATTTATGCTACGGCTAACTCTCGACAAAATCCAGCAACAGAATTTTTTAGAAAAAAATAAACCATACAAATTGAACCATAAATCTAACTACCCTGTAAGATCACAAGTCTTTCCATCTTATTAAAAGCTTTGCCTGAATGATCATAGAGAGATACCTTGATCTCAAAACTGGCATGAAGTGCCAAGTCTCTGCTTCTGCTTCTGACCAAGGTTCACAGATTTCCGCTGAGCGAATGTGGAGCCCAAAAGCTCTTGGAACTTCTCTAGAAACAGAGACCACTCTTCATCTTTCATGTTTGAAAATTCCACAAATCTAACACTGGCTGAAACCTGCTCACCTGCAGTCTTGTGTCCAGAAAATTGTAGGTACTTTGACTTCTCATATAAACTAGTGTTCTTGAGTGACACAGATAGCTTGGGAACATTAGACATCTTTGCAGAAATTCCATTGTCTTGCTTTTCACCTTCAACTTCCTCCTCCTCCTGAATGCTTTCCTCTAGCTTGCAAAGTGAACTGTGACTGTTAAAATTACCTCCAACTCCAAATTGAATTGGAGGTTGAATCAATAACATGTCTGATGTAGAGTCATGGCTCGATTCTTTACAGTCTATGTCAAATTGAAACTCTCTTTCTTCTGCATCAGCCTTGATGGGTACAACTTCCCTCTCAGACATCAGTCTTCTTGCCTCTATGCACACAAACTCAAGCTCACTAGGTTCCTCTTCACCATGGTGAAATTCCCTGCTCATCATCTCACCAATCTCAGCAAGGCAGAGTCCAAAAGCAGAGGCTTTCTTAAGAAAAATTGTGCAGAGAATAAGAACTCGGAGACAAGCCTCCCGAATCATGGGAAGTTCTCTTCGCAGCATCTCAGAATCCTGAAATGGATCTAGCTTCTCTATATACTCAAGTTCATATTTAGAAAAGGGAATTGAAGCCTGGGCCCAGTGGATCCATTCAAAATATGGATCCTCTAAACTTTCTGGCAAACAGAGCCCATGATCGATTGGAATTATTTCCACTTCCCCAAACCTCCCTTCGGCATTCAGTTCCCTGACCAGAAGGTTACCTGCATGTCTATCGGTATTTAAAATCCTAATATCTAGAATCCCTATTCGATGAACGGTGGCAACAGGGAAATTTGATGTCCCGTGATCACTGGCATCAAAATCATGGGGGATAAATTGCTGAAATGATGCAATCTTGCTCACAAGATTTTTTCTTTCAGATTTGTTTCCATTAACACTATCATTAACATTGAAGATTGAGTGAGTGATCTTTACCAGTGCAGTGGGTGGTACATTGGCAAAGTGGTCATAGTCAAGGATATAAGCAGCAACTTCTCTAAATCCTGTTTCCCCAACCCGTACAGAATGCTTCAAGCCTGGTTGTCCAAGCGCTTTTCCCGCGAAGCCTTTGGGGTTATTTGGTGCAAGAGGTTCTTCGTCAGTTGGCTTTACTATGGCAACACTCCCACCTTGACAGTTTCTGAAATAGTATGCACCCCCAAGCCCACTACAAACAGGAACAGGATCAACCCCAATCTTAATTCCTCTGATAATTTCCTCGACAAGCTGTTCCATTTTGACAAGACTTTTACAATGAGTCAATATCTCGATTGGACAACTCTGATCTCCTTGTTGAAGATCTGTCCTAATGGCCGAGATACAGGGAGTTGACGAACTTCTGTGCAGTAAATTTCGGGTAAGAAGAAGAGGAGAATCATTCCGAATGGCACTCAGGTCGTTCTTAAGTACCATGTCTCCGAATGTCAATGAGCTCTCTTCGACTGGAACATTCAGAGCAATCTGCAACTTCCTCTTCACAGTATGAGCATTGTCACCGCGATCCAAATCCATCCCCAATACACAACCAGTTTCGGTCTGCACAAAAACACGCCTCCTTCCTGCAGGTTTCCATTTCATCCTATTTTTCCCCTGGGCTTCTCCACCAAATAAGCTGCTAAAGACTGTCATTGAAACCTGTACTTGATCTGGAAACTCTCTTGGAAAGGAAGAGGCCTTCTTCTCACTTTAAAGAGAGTGCTAACCTCAGAAACAGATTTCAACCGAACGAGATGGCATGATTTCACATTGTATTATATCAGCTTAGCAAAAGAGCAATGTGTTTACAGAAATCCATCACTTCATTCAGAAATGCATCACCAGATCAGTAAATCAATATCTGCCAAAACTGAAACACAATTGAATCAACTAATGCACTGTGAAGTCCATGTGTGAAAAGTAGTTAGTCAATATGGATCATCATAGACTCAAAGCTCTTTTTACAACAAAATCATAAGTCTTGGCCAACAATAACACCAACCAAAGGTTTGGCACTAAATACCACAAATATACGCATCGGAAACATGCGTATCGCTAGAAAAAGTGAAATAAAACTTTCACATGCGTAACTTTTAAAAATTAGGCCAGCATCTTTCCAATGTGTGTCAATTGCGTATCTGAAACACGCGCTTGAGAGATGCGTATCACTCAACTACGCGTGTGAGAGATGCGTATCTCTCGTTTGAGAGATGCGTATCTCTCAACTACTCATGTGATATCCGCTTATTTCGCGTGGTCTTTGGGACACTCCCTTTTTGATTGTGTTATTTAAGCATCATTTCATCATCACAAAAAAAGAGATAAAAACAGGCATCATGTTATGATTTGAATAATTACATTGATCACTAATCTACAAATAGATAAGATTACTAAATTATCAATTAAGCCAAGTGCATCTCATTTACCCTATCACCATGTCCGTAAACAAAAAAAATGTTTTTTTTAAATCATTTTTTTAGAATTATTTGGTGAACGTAGGTACTAGTAGTATTATCATCCAAGAATAATCTCAATAATCATCAGTGTATGTTTTGTTGCTCATTAAAGGATAAATATAAAAGTCATCAGTTGATAATCTAAATATTCGTCAACAGATAAACCTGTCAACGAGTATTTCTTACATTTTTCATTAAGTCAAGTATTGTCGTTTTCCGGAAAAAGGTAAGATCTATATTCATATAATGTGGCGCCATTCGGCAAGTGAGGGAATCTACTTGGGATCACAGAAAAAATAACGGATTACACATAACGGACTCGCACTCATAGCCATTAATCAATCAGCGCCGCAATTGGCAAATCAGGGAATACAGCAATGAGCTGCAAGAGTAGCTAAGCTCAGTATGACATCTTCCGATTTCAGTAGATTTTACCAAAATGATTCCATAAAGCTTCTACACATTATCGAATTTAAGTAAATTTTATATCAGCCCGAAATTAACATGTATATGAACACAAACGCAGAAAGAAATAACCCCGAAATATAATCCAACACCGCTAGAAAGCACAATTATTTCTATACAAGACAAATAACATACAAGTAGAATGAGAACATGATTAAAATCAATCAACACATACTACATGTCCACACATAGCACACGAGAACATGATCAAATTCGATCAAACACTTGTTACAAGTTTCACACACATAGTTATTAAGTAAAATCAATATCTTGATACTCAATCCAACTGCTGAGTAGAAATTAGCATCAGCACCATATCATCAAATTAAACTCTGAAAATAAAATAAAAAAACTCACCAGGAGGGGGTAGATCTGGCAAGTAAAAAAGTAACTCAGTTGAAGTAAAAGAAAACACAGGCAGAGCAGAGGCCAAGGGTACTAGGAGGAAAAAACGAGGAAAAGGAGGAGGGTGTCACAAAACCCTGGCACGCTGTTGTCCTTGGGGTTTTCTGCAGCTATGAAGCAACACATGTAAAAACACCTGTACTTAAAGTTAAGATATGCATATATACGTGTACATAGGATCGGGCGTCGCATGAAGCCCGTGGCGCCGCAATGATCATCATTTATTTATTTACTTACGATTTTTTTAAAATTTTAATTTTTTTGAAAGTTTTTAATCAAAATAAATTTGTATGATTGGATTCTAATATTTTACTTAGTTTAGTAAAATAATTTTTGGGATTTGGATTAGAATTTTTTTGACAAAATTGGGACTAGGGTGAATCTTTTATATGATTAATCGGGAAAATATTAGAGATCTCACAGTAATATGTGATTCCTCCTGTCACTAAATAAATCTCAACAGATCATTTTATAATTATTTTGATTCAAATTTCGGGTTATGTAGTATTACATTAATAGGCGTGTCTTCTTTATTTGATTTAATTAGGTGTCAACTTTAGATTGATTTTGATTTTATTTTTATATAAAATTAAACATGTTAAAAATTAAAGTTTATATTTATCAGGAATGACCGATTTTGCTAATATACATTTATATCTGAAACTTGTCGATGAAGATATAATCTTCTTATACCTCAAAATTCATTTATGTGCATTAAATATTTCCATAATGTAAGATAAAAAAAAGAAAAATGACTTATTTTTCTTTCTTTCCTAATCTTTTTAAAAGTGGAAAGAAATTTTTGAAGTAAAAAAAAAAAGAAGTTTCCCAAATCTGTAATTTTTCTCTTTTTTCTTTCTTTCTTAAGAATTACTCGGAAATAAGCTCAAAAAATTAATTATTTATATTTCTTTTTAACTCATATAGAAGTTTTTGAAAAAAAATCAACAATACTAATCCGTAAATAGGCATTTCATAATTGAATATTTGATTTTTTAGGTGCCTATCTCATTTGGATTGTTAGTTGCTTATCTCATTTATTTTTATATGGAACTTGGTATTGGAGTATCTCATTAAATTTTCATTTTTTGTCGGTTTACAAATACTAACTTAAAACCCGTGCGATGCACGGATTCCGTTAATATTTATATTTTTTATTTATATTTTATATGATTTTATTAAAATTCTAATATAAATAAATAAAATTAATAATAATATAGTTATAATTTGATTGTGTATAACTTTAAATTAAATCAAATAGTATAGTATAAAATAGTATATGGTTGATGAGATTTGAACCGTTAACCTTATTTATAAATAATAAATAAATGTTTGATGTTGGCGGGGTTCGAATTTGTGAACTTGGTTAGTGTATTTATTTATAAATATTAATATAATGTTTGTTGTTGGCAGGATTCGAACCTAGAAAATTATTTGTAATTTTATAAATAATAATATAAATGTTTGTTGTTGGCGAGATTCAAACCTGTAAGTTTGGCTGGTGTATTTTTTTTAGTATTTGGATCTAACGGTTATAATTATTTGGTTAAGAGATTTGACGCTCGTGATCGAAAAAGATAACCAAAAACAGGATTAACCAAACTACAAATTATACCCCTGTTCGGTTATTATAGTTTAGTATAGACGAATTTGAGTATCTTATATAAAATAAGAAATCCATTGGTAAATACGAATTTGAAAGTACAAAGTTATTATTATTTTTAAAATTGTCAATTTTGTTAAATTTATAGTGTTGGTAATGTCATTTTTTCTAATTTTAATTGGAATGAAGTGACATATAAAATTATTCATCATATGTAATAATAGAGAATTTTGATTTTGATGAAGTGTTTAGCAAGATTCAAGTACCTCGAAACTAGGGCTATAAATTAAATTTCTTGACTTATATTTAACTTGAAAATATGATACATATCTCATATCCATTTAAAAATATTTCAAGTCTGGAGAAAAAATTAAATTCGGATAAAATATGATTTCGGATATTGGCATTCATGTACCGCTGTTAGTGCCAAAGTATCGTAGAAGGGGGTTGAATACAATACATACAATCTTTTTCGATTCATTTCAAGTTCTTCGTTAATTATACGGAATTAAAATAGATACGAAATAATTCGAGGAATATATCGTTTAATTAATATAAACCTTGAGGTTGCTACAATCTAATCAAGCAAATGATTAGCCACAATAAATTCAGCAACACAACTTTGTGTTTACAGGATCATTTTATTAATATAAACCTTAAGGTTGTTACAATCTAATCAAACAAATGATTAGCTACAATAAATTCAGCAGTACAACTTTGTGTTTACAAGCTTAATAAATATGGTCTTTAATGGAGCTCTCGTAATACACTTTATGTTTGCTGAGGAAGATAACCAAAATGAATTGTATTCTTTTGTTGCATTTGTAGACTTCAATTCTTCGGGACAGGTGGCACAATTTCAGCCACTTAATTCCTTTGAATTGCTGCATTTTGAGTTCATAGAATAATCACCAAGTGCTAACTGGTGACCAAGGAGAGTGTTGTTTATTCTTAACTTGCGACCACAAGGAATACTATTTTGCCTTAGAAGAATTGCTAAACTTGTAACCTGCGACCCCTACAATCACATATTGTCTTAGAACTTTTTTTTTTGCATTCTTGTATCTTTCTACCTGTAACTTGCGACCACAGGGCTAACCAGTTGCCTTAGAATTTTTTCTATTAACTTGCAACATGCGACCATAAGGAATAGACTGCCTTAGAAGATTTTAGCATTTTTGTAACCTGCGACCACTTCAACCTGCGACCACAAGGCATGAGGATTGCCTTGGAAGATTTTCCTATAACTTGTAACCTGCGACCACA
This sequence comes from Apium graveolens, assembly GCF_009905375.1. NCBI lineage: Eukaryota > Viridiplantae > Streptophyta > Magnoliopsida > Apiales > Apiaceae > Apium > Apium graveolens. The sequence goes on from NC_133647.1 coordinate 188,588,079, forward strand.
GTCTACAGATTTGTCTTAACCATTTATTATATCTTCTAACTTGCGACCCTTCCAACCTGCGACCACAAGTAATGGTTTCTGACTTAGAATAATTTCTCTCTTGTCTCCAATAGTTGTATCAAAAACATTTCTTCTATTTAACTGAATTAATTCTTTTATGATATGTTGATACTTGGTGCACTGGTCTGGTTCACAAACAACTAACATGAACTGACTTAATTCAATTTCCTTGACAATTCTGAGCTAATACATCTTGGATGATTGTTCATGGCTTCAATCACTGAACCCTTGATCTTGAATACTTTAAATCAAATCATTTCACTGAAACTGAAAGTCCTTTGACAATTGACATCTTATTCTTCATGGAGGCTTCAACATGTTATTGAACTTCTTCCCATGACCTAGTTATAGACTTAGAACATTAATTCCAACTTTTGATTCTTTGTATTTATCAAATCTTCATCTTCAGGGTTCTTATGCTTCACAATTTAATATAGTTTATCTGTTTATGTTTCATATTGAGTTATAATTCCTCGATTACATATTACGTTACACTATGCTTTACAACCGCTCAAATTAAGTCTTATATTATTTTATATAAAATATACTACCCGGATATCCAAATATGATCCATGACTCATATTCGATTCAACCTCTTATGTAAAATATATTTTTAACCTATTATATTTATAAGTAAATAATTATTTTATAAATTTTAATATCTTATATAAGTTTTAATTTCCTAAAAAGTATACTTACATTGTTATTATTTTTATATATTTATATTTATTTTAATACTAATAATTATACGATGATGTGTAAAATTATAATACCGCAAGTGCACGGTGTCTGTTGTTAGCGGATACAAACAAGTACGGGTCGTATCCACAAGGAGACTGTTTCAAGGATTTTAATTCAACCACTACATATTGTTTCTGGATTAAAACGAGCGTTGTGAATTTTTAGCTAACTAAATAATGCAAATTTAATGTGGTTAAAATCAAATAACTAAAGTCTAGGGAAATGTAGGTTGACCATTCTTACACCAAAATATTCACATAAATATAACAATTTATTGGGTCGAGTAACTAAAGTGATAGTTAATCTCTCTCAAGCATTAATACCTTCAGAAATCCAATTATGTTCTCGCACTAATCCTCAATTCTGCTAATCGTATGTGTGCCTCTAGCGAGTAAAATCTCTCGATCTATTACCCCTATTTGCGTACAATTAATTCACGATATTGGCCAATTACATAGATTAAACAATAAAGCATATAAATTAGAATCACTATTTACTCATTAAACTACTAACAAATCAAAGAGTTGTCATGGTGCATACATGGCTTTCCTTAAGCCCTTTAATAAGACTACTCACTCATATTAACAATGAAAGCAACAAGATTAAAGAAGAAAGCCATAAAAGATATATGCTAATAAATAAGAAGAGATAGAAATACCTTAAACATTGTATAAAGGAAAAAAATGAATCCAAGGTTAATCCAAGTGCATACAATGGGAAGAAAAACAAAACCTTAGCTATGTGTATCTACGTCCGTATCTATTCCCTCTCCCCAGACTAATGATAAAAACTCCCAATAAAATTAAATGTATCCTCCAATAATAATATGATCCTATTTATTAAACGAAGGTACATAAAGACAATTGTTCAAAACCAAAATCATATCAGAATCAAGAGATAAATGAATAACTCCTACTGCAACTACTGCTACTTTCATAGCATCTCCCATGAACACATATATCTCACCATCTCTAAGCATTTTGGATAGTTGAAATCCCTGCATAGAATTACAAACATGATTAGTGGCTCCTGTATCTACACACCAAGTGCTCGTAGATATAGCCTCTATATATGTTTCTGTAACTAGAGAAATAGACATACCAGTATTGTTTATCTTCTTAGGAAGAGGACAATTCTGTTTCCAGTGACCTGACTGCTTGCACCAGAAGCACTTTCCCTTAGGTTTTTTCACACCACCTTGAACTCTCACTGCATTCGCATCTTTCTGTGTCTGAGTATTTTTCTTCTTCTTCTTCTTACCTTTCGGTTTAGAGGAAGAACCTTTCTCAGCCACATTCACTTGAACAATCTGCCGAAATAATCCTTCAGCTGCCTGAAGTTCTGTTAGAAGTTCCGCGAGACTACATAACCTCTTGTTCATGTTGTAATTCAAGCAAAACTGTTCAACACTCTTAGGTAAGCTCATAAGGACAATGTCAATCTGGGTTTCCCCGTCAAGTTCAGTACCAAGGATCTCTATCTCATTCAGATGAGACATCTGAAGAGTTTCGTGCACATAAACGCAACTAAAACAGTAATTAAAAACGTGAAAAAGCAGAATTTTCGAAACCCACCGCGGGATCCATGCGAAAAATAGATATTTAATCCGTAGATCATCAGATTGTTTACCTTAAGAAATTTTACAAATTGGTTGACTAATGGAGATCCAAAGCTTGTTTCAATCACCATGCATCCCGCTCTCGCGATCTACGCTCTATCGGTATCCACACGAATGCTTGAACTCAACATTCTTGTATAGAAATATAATGACTTCAGGTCTAAAACCATTACATCATTATCACTGTGAGAATTACTTATAACACAACAAACATGTAGAATCTCAAATTGGGTCTTTCCAGCACCATGTACATATACATCTGCCTGCGTTTTTGACTTTAGTATCACTATACCTATGATCAATGAGATGTGATCATCAGTCAACAAACACACCAGTCTTAATGCATTATTATTGTCCCTTAATAATAATACTCGACTAGGGACCTTTAGGAATATTGATACTATTCTCATAATCTCATTTCCAAGTCACGTAGTTAGAGATATAGAATTGCATATCATATTCCAAGGACATTTATTAATCTAATATTTATATCGCGGTAAATTAAGAATTAATAAATTATAAAGAGAATAATCGATAGAACATAAACATTAATAATTCTAATGTCTTAAACTAAAATATCATAGTGTTGTCTTTAGGTTACAAACACTAACAACATCATCTTGAGAACATGATCCCTTACAGGCGTTCCTTCAGTCATCTTAGTGTTTATTAAAGCCTTCATGGCTACTTGCCTAGCAGCCCTATTTTGATTTCATAAAGCCCGTGGCGCCGCAATGATCATCATTTATTTATTTACTTACGATTTTTTTTGAAATTTTAATATTTTTGAAATATTTTAATCAATATAAATTTGTATGATTGGATTTCTGCCGTACATAAAATAAATAGACAAATATTTTACTTAGTTCAAGTAAAATAATTTTTGGGATGTGGATTAGAATTCTTTTGATAAAATTGGACTAGGGTGAATTTTTAGATGATTAATAGGAGAAATACTAGAGACCTGACAATAATATGTGACTCTACTTTCAATAATTACGTTATTTTATAATTGTTTTGATTCAAATTTTGGGTTATGTAATATTACTTTTAATCTTTCTTGACTTGATTTAATTAGGTGACTCTCGAATCTAGGGTTCATATCCACCGATTCTCCATTTTTCGGTCCTTCCTCCCTCTCCCCCTTTATTCTTTCACGTCATCTTTTTATTTGTTTTTATAATAAAACCAAGACTTAATTCTTTTTAGATGAAATCTTTTTAAATAACTTGTTATCAAGGTTGTCATGTGCTCATCTTTTTGGGATGTTAATGTTCAGTTTTGATATTTCTGTGTGTCATGTTACGGTTTCCGTATTTTTTATGAGAAAAAAATTCTATGATATTTTGGGAGATTCTCAAAACTTGGATCAAATCTGGGATGGTGTTGGATATTGTAAGAGTTTACATTTCACAACAAAAAATTGCAAATAATTCTGAGTATTGGACTACATATGATACTTATGTGAAAGTCAATTGTGATGATATTAGTTTCACAAATATTATAGGTTGCATTACTCGAGATGTCATTGTAATATTTTTTAGATCGAAGAATTTGCATATCCCAGATGTTAAGCAATCTGAAAACAAAACAACTATTTATTTAGCTTGTTTTTTGTTTCACAATCAGATTGTATTTGACGGTTCAGAAGTTTGTTCCGGTTGTATTTTAATATTTTAATGAAATTTTCGCTTGTTTATCGAAACAAAAATTAGGTGCCAATTTTAAATTTTTGATTTTATTTTGATATAAAATTAAACACGTTAGAAATTAAAATATTTATCAGGAATCTGGTTTTGCTAGACGACCGGTTATATGATTATCATTCTATTAGCTATATACATTTATACCTCAAACTTGTCGATGGAGATATAATCTTCTTATACCACAAAATTAATTTAGAGGGCGTTTGAAAACTTGTATTTTATTTTAAATAAGAGATTAATATTTTTTATCGTAGGTAGCTCGGAGCCGCTATCATTTGGTTGCGCACTAGGTAAATCCTACGGTTCAAATGACATGATTTGAGTTGTTATTTCAAATTATCATGTATATACTAATATTTGAATGTTCTGGATTTCATTTCCAAATTTTTAAACAATTTATTTGATCAAATTCAGAATTTCAAATGAAAGTTAATTTTCCAAACGGGCCATTAGCATTACATGTTTTCGGAATGTAAGATAAAAATGGAAAATGACTTGTTTTTCTTCCTTTCCTAATATTTTTAAAATGGAAAGAAAATTTTGAATATAAAAAAAAATTCCCAAATCTGTAGTTTTTTTTTCTTAAAAATACTCAGAAATAAGCTCAAAAAATTAATTATTTATATTTCTTTTTAACACAAATAGAAGTTTTTGAAAAAATCAACAATACTAATCCGTAAATAGGCATTTCATAATTGAATAATTGATTTGTTAGTTGCGTATCTCATTTGATTTGTTAGTTGTGTTTCTCAATTATTTTTATATGGAACGAGTTGAGTTCTATGGAGTCCACCTTTTTGTCGGAGTCCTCGGAGTCCATTTATGTTATGCAAATAAAATATATTATAAAACATGTTATTTTGCAAAACATGTTACACAAATAGCATAAATTCAACAAAATCATGCAAATCTCATATATTTAGAGTATAATATATATGTTCTGCAATATGTTCTGCAACATGAATATTTATGTTCTGCAAACTAAACATGTTTTGTAGAATAATATATTTTTGCAATGTTCTGCTTGTAAAATGTATGCAATCTGCAATATTTTTAATAGAATAGTGATATTTGTCAAAAAATAATAGGTTTTGCAATATTTTAAGCTATATTTTAGTTGCAGAACATATATGAACTCCAAGTACTCCAATTAAATGTGGACTCCATAGAACTTTACTCTGAAACTTGGTATTGAAATATCTCATTAAATTTCCATTTTTTGTCGGTTTACAAATATGCATTTGAGCATCTTATATAAAATAAGATACCCATTCCTAAGTACGAATTTGAGAGTATAAAGTTATTATTAATTTTAAAATTGTTCTAATTCTAATTAGAATGAATGATATATAAAATTATTCATCTTATGTAATGATAAATAATTTTGATTTTGACGAAGTGTAGCAAGATGCAAACTAGGGCTTTAAATTAATACGTACTATCCGTATCTCAACTTATATTTAGCTTAAAAATATGATTATATCCCTTTTTAAAATTATTTCAAGTCTGGCAAAAAAATTTAAATTCGAATATAATATGATTCCGGATATTAGCACTCATATATCGCTCAAATTAAGTCTTATATTATTTTATATAAAATGATACTATCCGAATATCCAAATATGATCAATGTTTCATATTCGATTCGACCTCTTACGTAGAATATATTTTTAGTCTATTATATTTGTAACTGAATAATTGTTATATAATTTTTAATATATTATATAAGTTTTAATTTCCTACAAATATGACTTACATTATTATTATTTTTATAATATAATATTTATTTTAATACTAGTAAATATACGAATAGTCAAAATTAAAATGATGCTTAGTATCAATCAATAATATTTGACTCATATGTGATGGATCATAAACTATCAGATTAGAAAGTAAAAATATAATACAGACTTATATTTGATTTGAATCAGGTTCTCAAATACCTAGTATTAGTTTGTATCTGAATAATACAATTACATACCCAAATCCTGACTCAGTTTGCACATAATATGATTACGGATCCAAATTTAAACACATTAAAATTAAAAAAATACCATACTTGATTATGTGGTGTCCGGTTCTACCCGTATCATTTTACAACCGCACTCAAACCAACTCGAAAAAGAATAATAATTATCAATATTTTCAAATGTAAATTAACAATTAAAATATTAATTTTTGTATAACCATATTTAATTCACATTTAACAATTCAACACCGAAAAATTTAATGCACATAAATTATTTCTCATTATTTTCTCATGAAATAAACAGCTCCCTCGCCAACCACAGACTCGAAACAAGGATAAGCTAAAACAACAACATCCTCATTTTTCCACATCTCGCACCTCAAAAAATGCTCCTCCACGGCAACTTCACCACCCCTCTCCACTCCTTCCTCCGCCACCCTACCGCCCCTACCCACCCCACCCCCCTCACCATCACAAACTACTCCATCTCCGACCAAGAACTCTCTACACGTGGCTTCACGCTCCACCGTACGATCACTCACCTAAACCTCGACGACCTCAACTCCATTTTCGTAGCCGTTGGATTCCCTCGTCGCCACCCCGACAAAATACGTGTTGCATTGGAACACACGGACTCTTTGTTGTGGGCCCAGTACGAGAAAACACAAAAGCCTGTTGCGTTTGCACGTGCCACGGGGGATGGTGTGTTTAATGCAATAATATGGGATGTGGTGGTGGACCCCAGTTTCCAAGGGATTGGATTAGGGAAAGTGTTGATGGAGAGATTAGTGGAGGAGCTTGTTAATAAAGGGATTAGTAATATTGCTTTGTATTCGGAGCCCCGGGTTCTTGGGTTTTATAGGCCTTTGGGTTTTGTTGCGGACCCGGATGGGATCCGAGGGATGGTTTATTCTAGGAAGGGTAAAAAGAAATAGGCAGTGTGTTTTGTACAGAGATTGTATTTCATAGTATGAATGAAATGTTATGAATAAATTGCTCGTCCTCCTTTTTGTATGTTTTCTCCCTCTAAACTTGTGGATTTATTTGTTTAATGTTTAATTTGCTCCTATTACTACTGTCCATGTAGGCCCAGACCAGACCGGAAACTGTTTTTTTTAGGAAAATGTTAAGGGTACTAAATTTGTTACAAAAAAAGTTATAAAATGACAAGTGTCAAATTTTTATTGGCTAAATGAAAATGGACCCCTATATTTATATCAAAAACATCAATTAAATCATTCCAAACTGTCACACCAACCATGACACATCATTTTGTAACAATTTTTTGTGCCTTTAGCACTATTCTTTTTTTAATATAGTGGATTAAATGATGTATTTTTTAGTGTCGATCCTAAGACCGGGCTGTACCGTAAAAATATTGAATTGGACCAATCTGGACCGACATTGACCGTTCAATTAAAAATCTTATACATTTTATGATACAAGTATAAATTAAATACATTATTTAATAGTTTTTTTTAATATCGTGTATCGGATGATATATTTTTGAGAGTCGGTCCTAAGACCAGGTTGGACCGTAAAAATATTAAATTGGACCGATCTGGACCGACATTGGCCGGTCAATTAAAAATCTTTTACAGTTTATAATATAAGTATGAATTAAATACCATATTTAATAAAAATTACTGGAATTGTAAAAAACACTTTTTGAAAAATTGAGTTTATTACAAATTAGGGTATGGCCCCAAACATAAAATTTCAGAAATCTAAACAAGAAGTTGCAAACAATATTAAAATTAACAAGTGCCCAATGTCAATGATGTTAAATCCTGCTAGTCTGCTCAGACTAATATTTGATACTGCTCCAAGAGATCTCTTTTTGCTCAGCTGCTCTAGTCCTGAAGCTTCAATTATTCCAGCTGAACACGAGTCATGCTAGTTATCCAAAAATTAATATCAAAATGGTTTATATCTGTAAAGAACAATGATTGTGAACTACTTTTTTGGGAAGAATTCCTAAAAAATTGCAGAATGACCTGACAACTGATGCATGATATTTTAATTGGGCTTATTTATGTGAATATATAGTCTCATTTCAATTAAAACCCAGCATATGAAAAAAAAAATTGTATACAATTATGTATATTTTCCTATATATATCAGTGCTTAAACTTGCTAAACCGAACTTATCATAAGGATCATCAATCAAATTATGGTTGAATATACTGGACACTTGGAATAGACAAATTTTCCCAGCCACATTCTTATATGGAATTAGCAAATTGTTAAATATATAGCTAAAATGACAAAACAGGAAAAAGAGGTGGACAGCTGTACAAGTTAAAGAGATGAATTAGGCGCGAAAGTTAGTTAGGAGTGGGAGGATAGATCTGAAATGTATAAAAACCAAAAACTCTACTTCTGAAAACATATAACACAATCCAGAACTTATTATATTGTATCTTCATCTTATTCAATGATAATCATCTAATTTTCTTTGATAATTACTGTAAATATATGCTTCTAACATGATATCAGAGCCTGCAATAACTTGATCCATCATCTCAAGCATACAAAAAGCTGTTGATTTTCATTGTGATTCATGGATTAGTGTTCGTTATCATCATAGTTACGCTCGAGCATCGTAGATCTCCATTATTGTTCTGCATCATCATCTGGTGATGTTCTTATTCTAAAACTTCTATCAGATACGTATATTTCTTCCGTTACAATTGAGGCCTTCAATTCTATCTGCAAGTCAATTAAGATTGTTTGCTGTTTTTTTTATCAGTTAAACAAGCAAATCTTTGTATCTTCTATCATTATGCACACTAAGTGTTTGTAAAAATGACTACTGCGTCATATTCTACTGCTGCAATGGGATCGACATCTACAACAACTCTGTTAGATGTTAATCATCCATATTTTCTGCATCCTTCGGATAATCCAGGGATGATACTTACAACTGTGATTTTAGACGAAAGCAACTATAGTCAGTGGAAAAGGTCAATGGAAATTGCATTGTCTTCTAAACTTAAACTTGGATTTGTTGATGGGACATATGCACAACCTGCTGCTAATACTCCTCTTTTTGCCCATTGGATACGCTGTAACAATATGGTTACATCCTAGTTGCTAAATTATGTTGTCGTAAACATTCACAATAGTATTGTGTATGTGAGATCTGCAAAGTTGATTTGGGATGATTTACAGACTCGATATGCTCAAACAAATGTCCCTAAATTGTTTAGTCTTAGAAAAGAAATCTCACATTTGTCTCCAGGTACTCTGTCCATAGCTGGTTATTTCACCAAGTTTAAGACCATAAATGATGAACTGGAGTGTCTTGCCGCTACTCCAAGGTGCACATGTGCTCACTGTACTTGTGCAGTGAACTCTAAATTGGATACTCATGAGAGAATGATTCAGAACACACAGTTTTTGATGGGCTTGAGTGAACAGTTTACAAATATTAGAGGTCAGATCTTACTTATGAATCCTCTACCTTCTTTGAGTCAATGCTATGCAATGCTGCTTCAGGATGAAAATCAGAGAGAAGTGAGCAGTCAGTCTCATCTCAGTGCTGAAAATATTGCTATGTCAGTTAGGACAAAGTCTCAGTTTCAGAAATTTTTTAAAAAGAATATCTCAGATGCTCCCGTCTATTGTGAATACTGCCATATGACTGGTCATACTAAAGACAAATGCTTCTGTCTTCATGGATATCCTCTTTGGCACAAGGTTCATGGCAAGCCAAAGCCCAAACCAAAGAATTTATCAGCTCGTAATGTTCTTTCTGCTCAAGTTTAGGGAGAAAGCTCAAATAACACAGATGCATATAAGAATGTCAGTACTGAAGGGTCTTCTGTTGGTCTTAATAATGACAAGTTCACTGAAGGTCAGTGTCAGCAGATTATGCAGATGTTGCAACAAACTCTAAGGAACACCAATGCAAATGGCTCAGGATCTGCACCTGCTTATTTTGCTGTTAACAGTACTCAGTTTGCAGGTACTTCATTTCACTTTGCTAGTCCTGTCAATATTGTTTCACAAAATACTAGTGATTGGATAATTGATACTGGAGCCACAAATCATGTGACTCCTTACAAACATCTCCTTCATGATTTGAGGCCTTGCAGTTCTAAACTGTATTTACCTAATGGAGATTGTGCTGAGGTTACTCATTTAGGATCTATATTTCTACATGATCAGATCCATTTACAGAATGTACTCTGTGTTCCTAAGTTTCAATACAACTTATTATCCATAACAAAACTTCTCACTAACAGTACTGCTTCTGTGATGTTTCATCTTGACAAATGTTATCTTCAGGCCCCTACCTTGATGAGGGACCTCGAGATTGGTAAGGCTGTCAATGGACTTTACATTCTTAATGCTTCTGCTCTCAATTCTGCAACTCTCTCCTATGCCTCTACTTGTGCTGCTATTTCAGTGAACTCTTCTACTACTGATCTCTGGCATGCTAGAACTGGTCATGTACCAAACTCTGTACTTACTTTGTTTTCGTTTGATTGTAAATCCACTCTATCTCATGAATGTGATAGCTGTCAGTTGTCAAAGCAAGTGAGAAAACCTTTTCCTTCAAGTGATTCTGTTAGTAGTGATATTTTTGAACTTGTTCATATGGATTTATGGGGTCCATATAGAATTAAAACTAATGGCAACTGCTCCTATTTTCTCACCTTAATTGATGATAAGTCTAGAGCTTCCTGGTTATTCTTGTTGGTAGATAAAACTAATGTTGCTTCAGTCTTATCTGACTTTGTCCAGCATGTTCAAACCCAATTCAATACTCATATTAAAATCTTGAGATCTGATAATGGAACCGAGTTCCTTAATCATCAGGTTCACACTCTTTGTGCTCAAAATGGTATAATTCACCCAACAACATGTGCTTATTCACCCCAACAGAATGGTAAAGTAGAAAGAAGACATAGGTATCTTCTGAATGTGGCAAGAGCCATCAGATTTCATGCTCATATCCCTCTATCCTTATGGGGTGATTGTGTTCTTACAGCTTGTTATCTTATTAATAGAACACCATCTCCCCTTTCTTCAAGGCCAATCACCTTATGAAGTTCTATTTCATAAAAAGCCAGACTACAATCGTCTAAAAGTCTTTGATTGTCTCTGCTTTACTACTAATGTTCCAAAGCCAGCAGATAAATTTGCACCTAGAAGTGTTAAAGGTGTTTTTTTAGGTTACCCTTATGCCAAAAAGGTTTATAAAGTGTTAGATTTAAAAACTAAACATGTTTTCATTTCTAGGGATGTTCATTTTGTTGAACATCAATTTCCTTTTTAACAGATTATGAGTACTCCTGTTGTTCCTTATTTGTTTCCAGACACAACATCTTTGATCTCTCTTACTGATCCTATAACACCTTCTTCTGATTCATCCACTACTTCTAGTCCTGAGATTTCTACTATAGATTCCACTCCTCACTCTTCTGATTCTAGTGACTTCATTCAATCTCATGCTCCTGCCAGACCTCAGAGACAAACACAAGTACCTCTTAAATATCAAGATTACACTGGTCTCCACACTAGTTTTGCTCATAATGTTAATTCACATTCTACTTCTATCTCTAGTTCATCAGACAACAAAATCTTTGAACCTACTACTTATAATCAAGCAGTTCAGTCCACTGAGTGGTGTCAGGCTATGGCAACAGAATTGTCAGCTTTGGAAGCCAATCAAACATGGCAAGTTGTACCTCTTCCACCTCATAAGAAGGTAGTAGGGTGTAAGTGGTTGTACAAGGTCAAGTACCTTCCTAATGGTCAGGTTGATAGATACAAAGTTAGGTTAGTAGCCAAAGGCTTTACACAAACTGAAGGACTGGATTTTTTTGATACTTTTGCACCAGTTGCTAAAATGACTACTTTCAGAGTCATTGTGGCTCTGGCAGCTATGCAGAACTGGTCACTAACACAGTTGGATGTGACAAATGCTTTTCTGCATGGTTCCTTACATGAAGAGGTTTTTATGGAGATTCCTCCTGGCTATCATATTCCCTCTGAGATTTCAACTCAGTTTCCTGATGCTTATCTGGTATGTAAACTCATCAAGTCTCTGTATGGTCTGAGACAAGCTCCAAGAGAGTGGTTTGACACTTTATCTACTGCTCTCCTAGAATTTGGCTTTACACAAACCTGGAGTGATTCTAGTCTGTTTGTTCTTAAACATGGTTCTCAGATTGTTATTCTTTTGGTATATGTGGATGATATGGTGTTAACTGGTAATGACACAACTCTTATGTCTCAAGTTACAACCTTCTTGGCTAGTAAGTTCAAGATTAAGGAATTAGGTCCTTTGAAATATTTTCTTGGAATTGAAATTCTCAGGTCCAGTTCTGGTATCTATCTGCATCAAACTAAGTACTCCAATGATATTATTCGAGATGTAGGATATTTCGATGCTAAGCCTTCCTTGGTTCCCCTTGATCAACATCACACTCTTACAGATGACTCTGAATCTCCTTATCTTACTGATATCTCTTCCTACAGAAGGTTAATTGGTCGTTTAATCTATCTCACCATCACTAGACCAGACTTGTCTTACTCTGTTCATATTCTGGCTCAGCATATCCATAAACCTCAAGAGTTTCATTGGTTGGCAACCCTTAAATTGGTCAGATATCTGAAACATACTGCTGGTCAAGGCATTTTAATGTCTAGTGCTTCTGGTTTTACTCTTAAAGTTTTTACAGATGCTGATTGAGGTAGTTGTAAAAACACAAGGCAATATCTTACTGGATTTTGTGTCCTACTGGGAAATTCTCTCATTTCTTGGAAATGTAAACGTCAATATACTCTGTCTCGGTCCTCCGCTGAAGCCGAGTACAGGGCTATGGCTGACTCTTGTTGCGAGATTACATGGCTCATCTCATTATGCAACGAGTTACACACTCCTCCTGTCACTCCTGTCTCTTTGTACTGTGATAACAATTCTGCTCTTCATATTGCTTCAAATTCTGTCTTTCACGAGAGGACTAAACATATTGAAATTGATTGTCATCTAGTACGACAACAGATCAAGCAAGGTGTTATTGTTACTCATCATCTTCCAACCTCTGAACAACCTGCTATCTTATTTACTAAGTCCTTGCCTTCTTGTCAGCTTCGGTTTCTACTCTCCAAGTTAGGAGTCTGCAACTTGTTCCAGTCTCCTCACTTGAGGGGGATGTTAAATATATAGCTAAAATGACAAAACAGGAAAAAGAGGTGGACAGTTGTACAAGTTAAAGAGATGAATTAGGCGGGAAAGTTAGTTAGGAGTGGGAGGATAGATCTGAAATGTATAAAAACCAAGAACTCTACTTCTGAAAACATATAACATGAATTAGGCGGGAAAGTTAGTTAGGAGTGGGAGGATAGATCTGAAATGTATAAAAACCTAGAACTCTACTTCTGAAAACATATAACACAATCCAGAACTTATTATATTGTATCTTCATCTTCTTCAATGATAATCATCTAGTTTTCTTTGATAATTACTGTAAATATATGCTTCTAACACAAATGCTGTAATATTATTTACTAGATGAGGATGTGATTAGAAGCAAGTAGTCTTCCACTTTGTACTAGCACGTCTAATGGAAAACCATGCAACTGGTGCAAATTCTTATATGACTGAGTAATGTGAACAAGTTGAATGGGAAATATATCCCAGAATTGATTCTCGAGTTTGATCTGTAGCTTAGATTGATAGAAATGGAATGCAGGAAGGAATGCATCTTACAAAGTGTTATCCTATCCATTTCATTAGTTTCCTCCTGATTTCACTTTTGATTCTTTAAACCAAACGGATCCGATCATGGCCTTAAGTAAAGCACCAAGTGAGAATATGCACGTCTACCAGGCCGGTTAGTTAGCATGGGTTCTGATACTTCTTTAGGTACTACTAGGCTTAATTCTTATTATTGACATAACATATGATATATTCTAAATTCACCAAGTACAAATTGTCAGATTATTAGGTGTAGAATATTGGGAAAAAAAAATCATAAAACGAATATATGTGCATATTATGTTAGATCGAAATTATACAATGATACTTGATCAGCAAGAATATATTCCAATGAATGAATTCATATTCTAGATTATACATGAAATTCTCGTCTGATATCCATAAGGATAAGATAGGCAGCATGCAGGTAACCAGTAATATGGTAACATGTGGAAATGGCAAGGAGCTGCACTAAGCAGACAACACCTGAAGTAGTCCCTCCATGATGGCTGGGACTTGGATTCTTAGCTTTGATGCCTCGCAGAAACTAAAGACATTAGTTTCGTATAATGGGTTGCCTTTTGAATGTTGGCATCTTACAGTAGTTCATTGTATTATATCCACTACTGACTACTGCCAGTACCTCCACCACCGTTTGTCGCATTGCTTGTACTATTGGGGCCTTCTCTCTAAGGTACTGGATCGTGTTTCCATTATGAATTCTCTCTTGAAACCTATATGATTTTATGCTCTATTCTTTTAAAAAAACTCAATTATTTAGGTTTGACACAGATAAGTCTTCTTGGTTCTAGAACGTTTATATCACTTTGGGCTGTTTTCTTGCATAATTACCTTTGTGACGACTGTATTAAGTGATGGGGGGGGTCATATACTGTCCTTTTAGAATTTAATGATGAATTTCATAAGTGTGCCTCTGAGTTGAGCTAGTGGGATATATCATATTCACATAGTAGCTCCATGATTCATTCATTTTATGCGGCGATAAAGAGTTACAAACTGGTATTACGAATAATGATAGGAAGCAGCATACAGGAGAAGGAACATGAAAAGGTGGATACAACAAATATTAGATCATAAGAGTATATATATTTTTATTTTTTGATTCAGATTTATGGCTATAGCTTATTGTAGCAAATTGGTGGAACTACTCATACAATTATCTGATGATTCAGTCCTAGGATGAGCAGAAGTGCAGGGTAGTTCCTCCAAATCTCTTAAGCCATTGTAAGTACTAGCAAGCTGAACATCAGTCAGCATTCGACGAAGATTAGACGTTTCTTCCTTAAGCCTTGCATTTTCTAGCACAACCCGGTCATGACTCTCGGATACATTATTTAATTTTTCTATGATGTCATTCTTCTCTGTTCTTAAACGGTGAACTTGTGACAATAACTCATCCAGGTGCTTCTGCTTCCTCATCCTCGACCTACGAGCAGATTCTCTGTTAGAAATCATTCTTCTCTGCTTTCTCTCGTTGATGATGCTAAGCTGCAGCTCATCGCCTTCATCTGAGGTCGAGTTGTTACTAACACACGAGGACTGAGCATTGAAATCGTGGACAGGGAGGGAGTTTTGCAAGTTCATATAGTTGGTTAAAAAGTTGTCGAAGTGCTGGAGTGATGACATGTTACTCTGTATAACCCCACAGTTGTTATCAACCTGGGACATGTTTTCTTGAGCCAAGGTTTGGATTTCTACATATTCAGATGAAAACATCATGGCTAAAAATGGTAGAGCAATTCTAAAGTTTGGTTTGATTTGGTTTTTTATGGTGAGAAAATAGATTGTGGAGCGGACAGATTAAGAATGGATGGGCTTTTATAGGAGGAAGAGGCAAGAAATGTGGGCTACATAAGTTGTAAGAAACTCACGGAAGCAGAACAAGGACATGTTACAGTAACAGCACTTCAAATGTGTGTGATGTATGCATGTAATGATTGGAACTTTTACTATACAAGTGTGGTAAGCATATCCAACAATGGATTCATATGTTGATTATGTAACATTATAATGTATGTTTTCATGTATGTATATCATGTATGGACACGGACAACCGATAATTTTTGCACCATACTTACCGTCGTTAAGATATGCCAATACATAAATCCTGCAATTCTAGTCCTGGGTGTGGAAAGAGTGAGCATGTCTAGTATTCACGTTCACGTAAAAACATCTGTTACTTCTTACTGCGGTTATTTTTTTCGCTAATTCACTATTAAGAAGCATGATAACATATGTTGTAAATATAATTTACAATCTCTACTAGAGTTTTGGACTCATTCCGTATAAATGAGTTCACTAGAATAAAATGGACTTTTAGCGTCAGTCAAAAGAGGCCTAAGGGCTTGGTTATTGGGCATTGAATACTGGGTACTTGTTTCAGGGGGTGGTGGGGAAAGTTGAGGTTAAAAAGAGGAAAACAAAAATGACAAGTAGTCTCTCAAAGTCAATCTGAAAATAATTTTCTGAGGAAATGCTTAGCCAAGTTGAGCATAACTTTTTCCACACCATCCCACCTTGTGATTGATCATGTCCAGTTGTGTGAATGTGGATGATAGAAAAACCAAAAACAACAAAAATAGAGTACTCGAAAATACATTTTTAAGTAATCTTGTGACTGTAAGGGCACTGATACTTGAAATTTAAGGGAACATTACAATAGTAAAGTGTACATCACTACACCAGTTGACATCATGCATGAACTTGAACTCGATCAGTTTCTATTCCTACTCCTTTAGCTTTAGCTAAGGTCACTTGATAAACTTATAAATTATAATATTGTTTTGCAGGCGGAGATAGAAATGGAATAGAATGAAATGAATAAAATTAATGGATATTAGTAAAAAATGGAGTGAACCCTCACAAAATGAGTACAAAAGGAATGGAGCATTTATTCTCAAACCTGGTGTTTGATCTCTGATTTATGTTTTTTTGGTTTAGTAAATTCTTGTTTATGTTATTGCAGAATGGAATGGGTAAATAACGAAAAATATGAATTAATACACACTATAATATGAATTAATATGGCTATCCAAACACAACATACGGGTATATGGACTCAACTCACCTCTCACACTCAAACTTACAATCTACACTTGAAATTATCGAGATTATTTTTGAAGTTAATCATCAACTAATTCTAAACTTAACTTCAAGTTTCTGTTACGTAAAAAATAACTTTATAATTCTATGTTAAATTAGTTACACTTCAGAAATTTTAAGCGTGTTTAACTGATCAATTATATATTTTGGACATTTAAATATGACATTTTTGTCTTCAAACACGTATTAGAGGTAGATGATTCTGTATTAGCCATGCAACATCCGTAGCAGTTTCCGTTGCTTAATTATGAGTTTAATTAACACATGGCTGTGTAAATTACCAGAAGATATCATCAGTAATTAGGTTTAAAGTTTTGCGTCCCTTTCATGCAAAACTAGCCGTCACCACAACTTCTCACGTCTCTTTCTGTTTCATTAATTAGTACTTTAATAATTAAATAACAGTAAGAATTCTTGTCTATCTATGGTCTAGGTTTCTTTAATCACAACGTGTGGTCGTTTCTTACTCGATAATGGCTTATTAATTAGGTTTAACAGTGTTAATCTTATGAAAAAACCTTAATTAATTACATATAGTTATCAAAATGAATCTAAAAAAGCATGGCCAAATCTCAGAGGCAGCAACTTGCAACCGAATTGATATGTTTTATATATGTATGCATGCTGGGATTAGTTCATCAGTTGGGAGTTTCAGTATTCTGCCACTAATTAATCTTATTTTATTGATCAACATATATTAATTAAACGTATTTTGGTGATCACCCACTAAGCCAACATCTCTTTGGGTTTATAACTGCAGCCCTTTAATAAATAAGAATTAGAATTGTATGCAGGGTTCCCACGTAATCCTCCTATTTAAAAGTTTTATGAGACGTACATAGAATGAAGTTTTTGTTTTAAAATAAGAAAAATAATTTAATAATGAAAAGTCATACTATATCTATATATATGATCAAAATTAAACAAACGTATAAGTTATCACTGTTGAATCCTTATTTCTTATATATGCAACTTAGCGATTTTTTGAAGTGATATGTACATTATATAATTCTCCAAGTGTTATTTTAACCCATCGACCACAAATACATAATCATATCTTTATCATCGAAGCAACGCCATCAAAACTTCTTACTCTCACAAAGGGATACAAACAAAACCTAAATAATATTAACAAAAAATGAACTAAGAGATAAATTAACAATAATAATAATAATAATAATAATAATAATAATAATAATAATAATAAAAGATCGGGACTATTCATAATTGAAAGCTGATTGAAACCCTTCAAATAACACGGAGGCTAATTCAAAGAATTTTAGGGTTTTAGTTGGCGTTGGTATATATACAACAATCAATATATTATCAAATTATCTATTTGTAAAAAAAATTCGTAAATAAACTTGAAATTAAAAAATTAAGAGCTCATATGTTGGCGGGAGACTATGCATTCATATTAATCACATGTATTAAATTTATTCACAGTTAATTTTCACACGCTAGATAGTTATTGAGAACACTTGTCAAGACCTGACAATACTGATAATCCCAAATCACCCTGGGGCATTCTCTTTGCCGAGCCCGGACTCAAACTCCTTTTGGACGGCGACGGCGGCAGCGTGCGGTGTAGCTGTAGGGTGGGATCCTACAAAACATAACCGGAGTGGGGTGGCGTCCCCGCGGCACCTCCGGCGTGAGAATGAGAAAGGGTTTTAAGGAGAAGAAGGGCAGAGTGGGGATTATGCGAATATATTTATGGGGTGTACGTGTGTGCATGTAAGTATAGGTGAGAGAGAGAGTATGTAAGATTGTAACCTGTAACCTTCCTTCTGTTCTACCTTTTATAGGCCTCCTACTAGGGTTCAGGGGTTTGTCTCTTTTCATCTGGACCGTAGGTTGGCCTTTTGGACTGTAGGGCATCTGGACGCCTGGGATGCGTCAGAGTACTATCAGATCCGGACCGTAGGAACGTCCTGGATCCCGGGTACCTGGACGGTGGTGATGTTGCCACGTGTCCTGGGTCCTCAAGGTCAACGCTGAATGTGTCAGAGTACTATCAGATCCAGAGCGTAGGAACGTTCTGGATCCCGGGAACCTGGACGGTGGTGATGCCGCCACGTGTCCTGGGATCTTGTATTTGGGCCCTGGGCCTCTTCAATTGGGCCTGAATTATTATGGGCTATCATTTGCCCCCAATCCCTTATGCGGGTTTACCCGGATGGGGGAGTAGAGTAATTGCCTTTGTGCCGCGACGCCTTTGCAAAATTTTGGGGGTTGTTTGATTTGCTGCCCCCTAACCCCGGGGTCAAATGGGGATGAGACTCCGGGGTTGACTTGGTTAGTCATTTGACTTGAGTTTTTAAGGTGGGATTCCTTGAAATACTTAGAAAAGTTTTGGGGGTTATTTGATTTGCTGCCCCCTAACCCCGGGGTTAAATGGGGATGAGACTCCGGGATTGACTTGGTTAGTCATTTAATTTGAGTTTTTAAGGTGGGATTCCTTGAAATACTTAGAAAAGTTTTGGGGGTTATTTGATTTGCTGCCCCCTAACCCCGGGGTCAAATGGGGATGAGACTCCGGGGTTGACTTGGTTAGTCATTTGACTTGAGTTTTTAAGGTGGGTCAAATGGGGATGAGACTCCGGGGTTGACTTGGTTAGTCATTTGACTTGAGTTTTTAAGGTGGGATTCCTTGAAATACTTAGAAAAGTTTTGGGGGTTATTTGATTTGCTGCCCCCTAACCCCGGGGTCAAATGGAGATGAGACTCCGGGGTTGACTTGGTTAGTCATTTGATTTGAGTTTTTAAGGTGGGATTCCTTGAAATACTTAGAAAAGTTTTGGGGGTTATTTGATTTGCTGCCCCCTAACCCCGGGGTCAAATGGGGATGAGGCTTCGGGGTTGACTTGGTTAGTCATTTGATTTTGAATTTGAATTTTGGGCACGGTTTGGTGGGCAAGTACACTTTTGACATTTGATTTTGCCCGGACTCTGAAAAGTTGCTGCTGCGAAGCCGGGGTGTCAGACGACTGTTGGGATTCCAGCCGGGGTCAAAGATACATAGGCTTTAACTATATCTTTTGAGTGTGCTGGTTATTTACTCTCCCCCTTTTTCCTCCTGAAAAGACGTGCCCACATAATGATTTCGTGACAACTCATGTAATAACTGCTGTGCAGTTACTATTTGGGACCAATTGGGTTTCGCCACGTGTCCTGGGGGTTAATTTTTACTTCAAAACCTTTCACCTGCCTCTTTTACCTTCTATAAATACCACTCTCACCCACTTTATTTTCCTTTACGCAAATACTTCTGCAGAGGGAGACAAGAGAGCATTTACAGAGATTTTTTGGAGCATTTGCTGTTGAAGCCCCATTTTTTCTCCTGCCCATTTGTAAGTGTCTCGATTCTTTTGTTTCCTTCTTTCATTCGTTTTCTTGTGTTTTTGCAATGCATGTAATCTTTTGTGCGGGTTTTGCTTCGCTCCTTCGTATTTCTTGCTCGAGTTTCACGACTGTATTGTTTATTTGACCTTGAATCTCTGTAGTTTGTAGATTTTGCATAAGTTTTGCAGTGGTTTTGTGCTTGATTTATGTAAATATCATGGATTTTGGTAGTTTTGTATGTGGATAAGTGGGTTTTTAGTAGTGTAAAAAGTTGAAGGGCCCGGGGTGTGTTCTTGATATATGTTTTTGGTTGTATGTGTGTGTATATGTTGTAGATCTTGTTTTTGGGGTAAGACCCATACACGATTTGTTTCTAAACTTTTTCTGTTTTTGTTTTGTTTTTGTTGTTGCTGGGTTCAGGTTTGGCGTTGACTCCGGGATGTGTTTTTATAGATACACGTAGTTTATGCCGGGTACCCATTTTAAACGTGCTGCTACCCTTAGGAGTCGATATCCCAAAAGGACTAGAGGTTTATGCGAGCTCAACTCCTTCTACCCTTCATCTTCTTCTTCTAGTAGCTCTAAAGAGATGCCTCCCCGGGTTAACCCCCCCAACAAGTCTTAGCTCAGACCCTAGTGTTAGGTCCCGGGGGTACCTTATCGAACCCGGATGGATCATGGGAGGACGTAGATGAATACTTCATCCAGTGCAGAGTGAACCTTAAGCCCCTGAGCTTTTATTACAGAGATTTATCCGAGGCATATGGGGGCCCGGATGGTTTGGGAGGCAGGGAGCCCTATAATGAAGATGACATGAATAGGAAGTTCTTCACCGCCCCGGGGACTAGGTATGAGTGTTGGGCGGTTCATAAAGAGGTCCAGGAGAAATATACGGACGCTGAGGTAGATGGCGCCCTTAGACTCGCCTTTAACCTTGATGATACATACCAGTAGAGATGGCCCGAGGAGCATGAAAGGGTATACCACAGACCGGAGGGGGGATGGGTTGGTATTCCACTAGAGCATCTCCGGGGCATGCGCCTCGGATTACATCAGTTCACCAAATCCCTATGCCGGGATGTTTATGGGATTCCTTTCACACAGCTAGCCCCGAATTCGGTGAAATGGATAAGCTGGTTTTTAGCTTGCTGTCATGCCAAAAACTACCTCCCCACCTTCAAACTCTTCCATCATATTTTTAAAATTAAGAGGTCCACCGCTCGGCCGATTTATGAGTTCATGTTTAGGATAGAGGACTGTGGGTATCCTTCTGATAAGATGGTTCTCCCGATTAGTATGTTGACGTCGCTTAAGGGATGACACCGGGAGTTCATTTTTTTCCGGGGTGGGGATTTGGAGTTCATGCCGCTCCATAAACTTGAAATTAAAACAGATAGGTTTCCGGTCCAGCGGCTCGGGCAAGCAGCTCTCTCGATGGTTTATGCCTTCTGTGGGGCACTTGGGACGCAGTGGACCCGGGACTATTTTTCTAGCGATGAAAACATGCATGTTGCCGGATGTAAGTCATTTGCCTTAGTGTTATTTTTGTTGCTTTAGCTTTGATTGTTTGTATCCGGGACTGATAATTTGTTGTCTCCTTCTCAGGTATTCCGAAGTTAATTCCTTATCCCCCGAATATGTCTACCCAACTTAAGGATCTCTCAGCCAAGCTGCGAAGGATTGGGGGAATGACAAGCTTGGATTCCGGGAAGAAGAAGGTTGGTGAGGGTGATGATGCGGTCCGGAAGGCGGCGCCGTCTCGTTCGGGGAGGACAACGATCGTGATCAACGAGCCCCGGGACGAGGATGTGCAGCAAGGGGTTGTGATAAGGGTTCCGGCACCCCGAAAGAGGAAGAATGCTCCCGCGGGTTTCGGGGACAAAGGTGATGATGTATCTGAGGGCCCAGTTTCGAAGAAAGCTGCTGTTGACCTGGCCCCGGATACTCCGGAAACTTTGAAGGCCCTGCTTGCTAGTTTCACCCCGGAGACTCGCCGGAGGGAGCTGTTTGAGAACTATGCTAGCACGGCGGAGAGGAAGAAGTACATGAAGGAGCCTCTCGACGACTTCCTGGTCGGGCTTCAGGAGGATATCACTGCTGTAAGCCTTTTTCTTACTTGCCTTCTTCTTGTGTTCTTGTATTTGTGTTACCTAATCATGATTTATAATGTTTTCAGGCTAACTCCCAGGTTGCTGGACTGGTTTGCATAACCCAGAGCCTTCAGGCGAAGGCTGATGCTGCCGAGGTCTACAAGACTGAATCCGAGCGGCTGTCCCGGGAGATCCAGGAGTTGAAGGAGGCAAGTGCAAGGGAGGCTGCTGCTCATAAGATTATTTTGGACGAGATCCGGGAGAGGCAGGATCGGGCTGAGGCTTCTGTCCGGGAGATGAGGGCTGAAAATCAGAAGTTGAAAGATGATCTTGCCGCCCGGCCCACTCCCGAGGAGGTTCTGGCAGGGTTCCGGGGCACTCCTGCATACTTCGAAGAACTGAACGACAAGGCCCTAGAGAAGATCCAGATCTGCTGGAATGTTGCTTCTAAGTATCTTGTTGAAGAGCCCCAGGGTACCATTGATGTCTTCCTGGAGAAGTACATTGAGGAGGAGACTCGGCTGGAGCAGGAGAAAGAAGCCATCCAGGCGAGGGAGTCCGGTGCCGGAACCTCTAGCAATGTTCCTTCCTTCCCCGGATCGCCACTTGCTGAACAGCCTCCCGTACCAGAGGGTGACCCGGAGCAGCCTCCTTCTCCTCCCGCCGATCCTGCCGTCGAAGCTTGAAGACTTTGCCATGTTTTGGCATGTAATTTCTATTTTCTTGTTTTTTAAATTAAGCCATTCCGAACTGAGCCTTTTGGCTTTATTTTTAACTTGTTTGTAATCTAAATGCTTTTGATTTGCCCCCCGGGGTGTGTTTCCCCGGGGTAGTTTAATGTGATTGTGCTTCGTTTCCTTCGTTTTGATTTGCATATTAAAACTTCTGACGTAGGAATTCAGGAATAGTTAGGAATTTTCCTAAGCACACATGGGCTGCGTTTTTGTAGGCCCCGGGATGGGGTAAAAGTTTTAACTTATAAAAATTTTATGAATACTAATAGGCTGAGTTTTTATAGGACCCCGGGTAGGGGTTACTTTCCAATTGATTAAAATTTTCAAAGTACACATGGGCTGTGTTTTTACGGACCCCGGGATGGGGTAAAATTTTTAACTTATAAAATTTTTATGAATACTCATAGGCTGAGTTTTTATAGGGCCCCGGGTAGGAGTTACTTTCCATTTGATAGAAATTTTCAAAGTACACATGGGCTGTGTTTTTGCGGACCCCGGGATGGGGTAAAATTTTTAACTTATAAAATTTTTATGAATACTCATAGGCTGAGTTTTTATAGGACCCCGGGTAGGGGTTACTTTCCTTTTGATAGAAATTTTCAAAGTACACATGGGCTGTGTTTTTGCGGACCTTGGGGTGGGGTAAAATTTTTAACTTATAAAAATTTTATGAATACTCATAGACTGAGTTTTTATAGGACCCCGGGTAGGGGTTACTTTCCATTTGATAGAAATTTTCAAAGTACACATGGGCTGTGTTTTTGCGGACCCCGGGATGGGGTAAAATTTTATGAATACTCATAGGCTGAGTTTTTATAGGACCCCGGGTAGGGGTTACTTTCCAATTGATAGAAATTTTTAAAGTACATATGGGCTGTGTTTTTGCGGACCCCGGGATGGGGTAAAATTTTTAACTTATAAAAATTTTATGAATACTCATAGGCTGAGTTTTTATAGGACCTCGGGTAGGGGTTACTTTCCATTTGATAGAAATTTTCAAAGTACACATGGGCTGTGTTTATTTAAATTTGATGGCAAATAAAGGAGCAACGTAATGAAATTGATCCAAGCTATGGAAGGCTTAAAGTAGAGTTTTTCATTCATATTGAAAGCAAAAATTACATTCTGGGGTGAATGGGGATAATGCTTACATCAAAATATCATAGTATGAATGTAGAGGTGTTCCCAGAGTGTGCACTTTTTCCTTACTGGTAGAATTTCCTTAGGCGGGTTCCATGCCAGGTATTGGGGACCTCGGTTCCGCTGAGGTAGTTCAGCTTGTAAGTTCCCGGACGGATCACTTCCTTGACTATATAAGGGTCTTCCCAGTTCGGCTGCAGTTTTCTCTGATTAGTTGGGTCCGAGGCTTCAGTGTGCTGGAGCACCAGATCTCCCGCCACATATTCCCTTATCCTGGTCTTCTTCGCAAAGTGAAGCTTCATTTTTTCCTTGTAGCTTTCCATTTTTTCTACGGCCCGATCTCTTACTTCATCCAGGAGTTCGAGGTTGGTTCTGAGGCCTTCTATATTGGAGACCTCGTCAAAGTTGGTCACTCTATGTGAAGGGGATCCGGTCTCTACCGGTAACCGGGCTTCGGTACCGTAGGCAAGCTTGAATGGAGTCTCCCCGGTTCCTATCCGGGAGGTGGTTCTGTATGACCATAAAACCTTTGGAAGTTCATCCGGCCAGTTCTTTTTAGAGTCTTCCAGTCTCTTTTCCAGACCTCGGAGTATGGTTCTGTTTGTGACCTCAACCTGTCCATTTCCTTGTGGATGGGCCACATATGCTTTTTTGTGTCTTATCCCGAGCTCTTTGAGATAGGCTTCAAAATTCGAACCCATGAACTGTGGCCCGTTGTCCGAGATTAAAACCATCGGGATCCCGAACCTCATTACAATCATGTCCACAAACTTGATGCAGTCTTACTGGTTAATGGTTCTCATAGCCTTGGCCTCCGCCCACTTAGTCATATAATCTATTGCTACCAGAACGTAACGAAGGTCCCCTTTTGCCCGAGGGAAAGGGCTCATGATGTCAATTCTCCAGACAGCAAATGGGATCGGGGAGAGAACGGACCCAGGGAGGCTTGAACCTTGTTTTGGTACGTTGCTGAACTTCTGGCACTTGCTACATTTCTTGACATAGGCGACCGAATCAGCGTGGATTGTTGGCCAATAATAGCCTTGTCTGATGACCTTATAGGCTAGAGCTTTAGCGGCAAGGTGATCCCCGCAGATCCCCTCGTGAACCTCCCGGAGGCAATAATCCGCTTCATCCGGATCAACGCACTTTAACGTTGGTGCAGAGAAAGTTCTCCGGTATAACTGATTGTCTTCTAAAAAGAAGCGTGCAGCCTTATACTTGAGGTACCAGGCTTTGTTCTGATCTTCCGGAAGGGTGTCGTCCTTGAGATAGGCTATGTAAGGAGTCATCCAGTCCTCTGGGCTACTAACACATAATACTTCGGGCCGATCGGTGCTGGGGGCTCCGAGCTCCTCGAAGTAAACCGAGCTGCTTAAATCTGAAGTATTCTGGACGAGCTTGGACAACTCGTCTGCTTTCGCATTTTCTTCTCTGTTTATCTGCAAGATGGTTGAGTCCGGGATGGTTTCCAGGATTGTTCTAACCATTTCCTGATACCGAGCCAATTTGGGATCTTTTGCAACATATTCACCATTGGTTTGCCTTACCACAATCTGAGAATCACTATAAATTGTTAAATTCCTTACTCCAAGGGATTTGGCTAACCTGAGTCCGGAGAGTAGAGCTTCATATTCAGCCTGGTTGTTTGTTGCTTTGAAGGCGAAGGTAATGGCCTGCCGGATTGCGAATCCATCCAGGCTGGAGAGGATAAGGCCGGCTCCGGACCTTTCGGCTGTAGCCGAGCCATCAACATGTAATGTCCAAGAATCCCGGTTGTTAGACTCTTTTTCCCCCTTGGATCGGGTTTTAGGCGTCTCGGGGGCTTCCGGAAAGGTGCATTCCATGACGAATTCGGCCAACGCCTGGGCTTTTATGGTTGTCCTCGGGATAAATTTGATATTGAACTGACTCAACTCGATTGCCCAATTGACTAACCTTCCGGAGGTGTCTGGTTTGTGGATGATTTTGCGAAGTGGTTGATTAGTGATTACCCTGATTTCCCGGCCTTGGAAGTATTGTCTTAGCTTTCTGCTCGAGTGCACAAGAGCCAGTGCGAATTTTTCCAAGTTTGGGTACCAGGTTTCAGCATCTTTCAGGACTTGGCTTGCATAGTATATCGGGGTCTGCATCCCATTTTCTTCCCGAATGAGTGCGGAAGATACCGCTCTTTCCCCGGCTGCAATGTAGAGATAAAGGGGTTCCCCGGGCTTTGCTTTTGACAAAATAGGTGGGTTCATCAGATGTCGCTTGACTTCCTCAAACGTTGTTTGGCAACCCGGGGTCCAGTCGATCATCTTTTTATTCTGGGCCCCCTTTAATATCTCAAAGAAAGGCAGGCACTTTTCTGCCAATTTTGGGATAAATCTTCGAAGGGCTGCTAAGCATCCTGCAAGCTTTTGAATGTCCTTTTGAGTCCGGGGGACTGTCATTTCCATTATAGCTTTGATCTTCTCCAGGTTGGCCTCTATTCCTCTTTCGCTGACCAGAAAACCAAGAAACTTTCCGGAGGGAACCCCGAACGCGCATTTCTCCGGGTTCAGCTTCATGTTGTACTTCCTCAAGTTGTCGAAACACTCCCTGAGGTCTCGGATGTGCTCTGGGATTGTGGCCGACTTAGAGATCATATCATCAACATAAGATTCCATGTTCATGCCCAGCTGATCTTTGAAGATGGTATTCATCATTTTTTGGTATGTTGCCCCGACGTTGATTAACCCAAACGGCATCATAATAAAGGTGTAGACCGCCCGGTGTGTGATGAATGCCGTCTTCGAAATATATGCCGGGTTCATCTTGACCTGGTTGTATCCCGAGAAGGAGTCCATGAAACTTAGCATTACATGGCCCGAGGTCGCGTCTATCAGCTGGTCAATGTTGGGCAGGGGGTAAGAGTCTTTAGGACACGCCGAATTGAGGCTTGTATAATCCATGCACATTCGCCATTTTTCATTAGGTTTCTTGACCAGCAAAATGTTTGCTAGCCAATCCGGATACTTAATTTCACAGATTATGTCTGCTTTTAGCAACTTTTTGACTTCTTGGTCGATTGCCTGTTGTCTCTCCGGGGCAAAGTTCCTTCGGCTTTGCTTGATTGGTTTTTGCTTTGGATTCACGTCCAGGCTGTGCATGGCCACAGATTCATCAATCCCCAACATGTCTTCCGGGGACCAAGCGAACACGTCGGCATATTCCTTTAGTAGGTCGATGAGCTCCTTCTGGAATTTGGTTTCCAGGCCTTTGCCGATTTTGATTTTTCGGGTGGGGTTCCCGGGTTCCAAATCTAACTCTATTGTCTGTTGGGCAGGTTCTACCTTTGTCTTCTCCTTGCTTTCTACAAATTTCTGAATCCGGGCATCAGCGTTGGTTACACCGTACCCGGAGTCCTCAATCATATTCACATCCAGACGGGCCATTTTACTAAGGTGCTCTCGATGCTTCTTTCTGCTTTGTCCCTTGGGTAGGGACATTATCTTCTTCCGGTTTTCCGGCTCCGTTTCCGCCATGACAAGTGTTTGACCATAGCATCTACCTGATCTCCTTTCAATTCTCCAACGCCTCCCGGGGTGGGGAATTTGAGTTTTAAGTGAATAGTTGAAGGGATTGCTCTGAGCTTGGTGATAGTGGGCCTTCCAAGGATCATGTTGTATGAGGAGGTTGCACTTATCACATAGAATTTCATCATATGAGAGATCTGCCGGGGTGCGGTCCCAAAGATTATGGGGAGATAAATGACGCCCCGGATTGGAATCATCGTGTTCCCGAATCCGTACAAGGGATCTTCGAGACAGGGGTCCATTCGGAGGTGGCCGAGCTCCATCCTGTTAAGCGTATGCTCGAATACAATATTAGCAGATGAACCATTGTCAACTAAAATTCTTTTTACCTCGTTGTTTGCGACATTAAGGGTCACCACCAATGCCAAGTTGTGGTCCGAATCGAGCCCCTCATAATCAGAGTATGAGAAGTAGATCGGCTCGTCATCCAGACTCTGGATCATCATCACGTCATTTTCCTGGATCGGGCTCCGGGGTGGAGAGGCTGTGCCTCCGAAGACAACATTCACCACGTTTTTGCCTCTTCCCGGGGCTCTGTCTTTGTCATTTGACCCCCTTTGAAGGTACTGGTTCATGTTTCCTTTCTTGATTTGGTCTTCTATGAACATTTTGAGGGAGAAGCAGTTTTCCGTGGTATGGCCATGATCCTCGTGATAGTCACAATGCTTGTCCCGGGCCCTATTTTCGGGAGGCGCCAGCAAGGGTTTTGGCGGATAATAAAACGGCTTGCCCTTGACTTCGCGCAAAATGTCGGCCCGGGGCCTGTTGAGGGGTGTCCACTCCGGTTCCGGCTTGGGTCCCTTCTTTGTCTTGGGTTTCCTTTCATTCTTTCTTGATTCGGGTTATGTATCCCGGGGTGGGGTTCCCCGGGACTACTGAATGTAGTTTGCTTGCCTGTCAAGCTTGTATCTTTTATCTCTCCGGGACGACGAACGTCGCTCCGGAGACTCATCATCATCATGTATTCTTCTATTCATCTGCATTGATTTGAGAACATTGTTTTCCTTTATGAACTTTGATGCCAACGCATATGCTGATGCTAGGCTCTGGGGCTCCCTATAAATCAAGTCTTTAACATAGCCTTCATAAGATATCGGGTGCAAGTTCCTTCGAAAGATGTTTACCGCCTCCTTTTCTTCTAAGTTGGAGAGTTGGTTGACTGCTTCCTGGAATCTTTTGATGAATTTCGGGAGGGGCTCCTTGCTTCTTTGCTGGATTGTTTCTAGATGCACATCTGCAGCTCGTTCATCCGGTTGGCCCTGAATCTTTTCAAACATATCTCGCGGAAGTCTTTCCAGGAGTCCACACTCCGGGATGGGATGCGGCTAAACCATTTCTGAGCACCCCCTTCAACGTTGATGCGAAGAATCGGCATCTAGTCAGGTTGCTGTAATCATAAATATTAGATATTTGCTCAAAATAGTTCAGATGCTCCTCGGGGTCAGCCAGTCCGTCAAAAGAGTCAAAATTGAAGTGTTTCAGCCCTGACTCCCTGGGGGTGGATTCCAGTTTCTTCGTGAACGGGGTTGCTGTCGCCCCTAATTCCATGTCGCCTTCTACTTTCCTTTTAAGGTCCGAAGGACCCGGGCCATTTGTTCTTGCTTGGATTCCTTCTCTGGCCCTGAGTCCGAAGAAATATGAATCCGGTGAGCCTTTCTCTTTAGCTTGGCCTCCTCCTCCCGGACCCTCCTTTCTATAGATTCCTGGGCTTTAGCCTCTTCTTCTTTCCGGATTCTCTCACGGAGGGCAGCTCTTTTTATTTCGTCTCTGGCATCCTCTGGTGGCCTTTTGAAGTTCTTCGCAATCCGGTCGAAGACGGATCCCCGAGATTCTCCGGACCGTTCGCCGGACCGCTCTCGCTGATCCCCTGGGCGGGTCTCAGGCTCAGCGTCCTGCTTTTCCTTCCACAAGTCCATTGCTGCCTGTATCTGTTCCGGATTCATGCTTCCCCATGGATTGGAGGGGACTCCTGTGTGTTTATCGGCAGCTCTTTCAATAACTATTCTCTGGTCTCCTGGTTGGAGATTTTGAGAGGGAGTCTGGGTTATGGGGAGCCCTTCGTCCAAGTCTTCCATGTCTCCATCCCTGGGTTAGGGAGGAGGCGGAAGGAAAGAGGCAGAAACTGCTGCTTTGCTTTTCCTCGTAGTCATGGTTATTTAAAGGTGCTATGAACTCAAAATAATAAAATTCATAAAAATCAGATCTGAGGGATTGGTAGTAGCGTTCTTACTGGGAGATGGTGTTTCAAGTTTCTGGGTGGTGGGGCTGCGGATATAAACACCACTGGTCAGAGGTTCGGCCCCTCCTTCTAGCGCCAATGATAATCCCAAATCACCCCGGGGCCTTCTCTTGGCCGAGCCCCGACTCAAACTCCTTTTGAACGGCGACGGCGGCGGCGTGCGGTGTAGCTGTAGGGTTGGAACCTACAAAACAGAACCGGAGGGGGGTGGCGTCCCCGCGGCACCTCCGGCGTGAGAATGAGAAAGGGTTTTTAAGGAGAAGAAGGGCAAAGTGGGGATTATGCGAATATATTTATGGGGTGTACGTGTGTGCATGTAAGTATAGGTGAGAGAGAGAGAGTATGTAAGATTGTAACCTGTAACCTTCCTTCTGTTCTACCTTTTATAGGCCTCCTACTAGGGTTTAGGGGTTTGTCTCTTTTCATCTGGACCGTAGGTTGGCCTTTTGGACTGTAGGGCATCTGGACGCCTGGGATGCATCAAAGTACTATCATATCCGGATCGTAGGAACGTCCTGGATCCCGGGTACCTGGACAGTGGTGATGTTGCCACGTGTCCTGGGCTCCTCAAGGTCAACGCTGAATGTGTCAGAGTACTATCAGATCCAGAGCGTAGGAACGTTCTGGATCCCGGGAACCTGGACGGTGATGATGCCGCCACGTGTCCTGGGATCTTGTATTTGGGCCCTGGGCCTCTTCAATTGGGCCTGAATTAAATTAAAAAATTAAGAGCTCATATGTTGGCGGGAGACTATGCATTCATATTAATCACATGTATTAAATTTATTCACAGTTAATTTTCACACGCTAGATAGTTATTGAGAACACTTGTCAAGACCTGACAATACTATATATGTCTGGTGGTCATAATAGTTTGAACTTCCATTAGATCATTACTAGCTTAAAACCCGTGCGATGCACGGATCGCACAGTTTTTTTTAATATTATATTATTTTATTAAAAAAAATTGAATTAAAATTTTAATTTTTTATTTAAAACTTTAAATGATATGACTTTATAATAATTATATTAGTAGACGTATATGTTTATAACTTTTTAGAACATTTAAACTTATTTAAAATGATAGCATTGGTAAGGAGGAAAATGTTATTATAACGAAATTATTATTTTATTGAATGTAAAAATATAATGTTTTCATTATGTTGGGAACTTAGAAAATATTATTTTAGCATGTTGATTACTTAATCGATTAACAGTAATTCTCTAAAAGATATTTAAAAAAGACAATATTACTGATTGAACGATATAGTTTTATTAATAATTTCATGTGTATTTTAAAAAAATAATATTTATGTTTTAATTAAAATTTGATTTTTAGTTTACATCAATAGGATGCGAATTATACTCTCTAATATTTATTTGATTTATCTCGGATCAGTGGTTTATATTATTTTATTTTAGCCCGATGCTCAATACACCGACCTAATCAAACTATTTTTTTTAATTTAATTTTAATTTTTTAAGTGTGGATCAATAAGATAATTTTGTATTAGACTGAATAATTACTATATATTATTTTATTTTTGTTGGTCGAATTGTATTTTTATTTTAGTTTTGTGTTAGTCTGAATCAATTGTGTAGTGTATTTTTTTATCCTGGATAAAAAAAATATTATTTTGTTTATCCAAGTTCATTGTATAATTTTTTTAAGAGAACTGATAATATTATTATTTAATCTTAACCCGATTCACATGACATATCAACTAAATCTTAATAATTATATTTAGTTTGCTTATTAATTTAACTTGAAATAACAGATTACAATAATATAGAACTCAGTATAAATTAAAATATAAATTGGTAGAAGAAGTTGAATTTAATATAAATTATAATGATATAGAGTTCGATATAAAATAGAATTGAAATTGGTAAAACAATAGAGGAAGTTAACTTCAATATCAATTAGAATTAGAATTGATCGACCCAATAATTAGAATTGAAATAATTAAGTAAGGGTAATTAAGTAATTTCACCAAGTATCGACCGACCGACTCCCAAACTTTTAGTGTTTCGTCTATTATAATATAGTATAGATATATTTTGTTTATCCAAGTTCATTAGTATAATTTTTTTAGGAAGATTGATAGTATTATTTTTTATATTAACTAAATCTTAATAATTATATCAGTTTGCTTAAATTTAATTTAGCCCGAAGTAATAGTTAGAATAATATAGAACTCGATATGATTTAAAATATAAATTGGTAGAAGATGTTGAATTTAATATAAATTATAATGATATAGAGTTCGATATAAAATAGAATTGAAATTGGTAAAACAATACAAGAAGTTGAATTCAATATCAATTAGAATTAAAATTGATCGACCCAATAATTAAAATTAGAATAATTAAGTAAGGGTAATTCAGTAATTGCAGCAAGTACCGACCGGCCGACTACCAAACTTTTAATGTTTCGTCTATTATAATATAGTATAGATGTTGTATTAATTCAGCTTCAACCCTAGGTATGCACAACACGGGTCTTTATTAATATTTATATATTATTTAAAATTATAATATTTTTTTTGATTATTACTTTATTGATATATTTATAGATAATATTAATATAAATATTTGTTATTAACGAAATTCGAACTTGTGAGCTCTAATAGTGTGTAAATAATAATATAAATATTTGTTGTTGGCGGGGTTCGAACCTGAGAGCTTGAGTAGTGTATATTCTTTTAGTATTTGAATTTAATGGTCCTAATCACTTGATTAAAAAGATCCGACGATCATAAATGTGGATAACCAAACGAACAAAAAAAACCTACAAAATTATACCTCATTCCGGTTATTATAGTATACTAGTACCTCCGTCCCCCTCAATTCTTTACATTGTTTTTCACATGTTTGACACGTATTTTAAAGCAACTATCAAGTATAGTTCCATAATTTATTTTTAAAAATTTATTTTTTTATAAAAATTTGAACATTATATTTTTATTTAGAAGAAAAAATTTTTTAAAAAAATTACACAACTACATTTAATAAGAGCATTAAAGTGCGTGCCGAGCCCCGTCCACCAATGTAAAGAATTGAGGGGGACGGAGGGAGTAGTATATAACCCGTGCGATGCACGATTGTTTTTATCATTAAATATTGTAAATTTTGATTTTAATATGTTGCTGCCAAGATTCGAACCTTATACCTATTAAAGAATGGGAAAATGGATTTTTTTGTCATGCAACTTATCGTGTTTTTAGAAACTTACCATTCAACTATTATTTTTTTCTTTCACCCACTAATGTTAGGTTCGTATTTGTTTTTAGTCACTAACGTTAGGTTCAGATTTGATTATTAGCATTATGTCAATTTTTGGTATTATTATTAAAATATAGTGGTGGTTTGTAATATTTTAATGATTTGATATATGTCTATATCTTTATATATATTACTCCCTATGTACCCAAGACGTTTACCTTGGTGATGAGAGTTTGACAAACATTTCAAGGCTCCTAAAAGATGTAGTTACATGAATTATTTTTAATTTTTTTTCTTCTAAATAATAATTTAACGTTTAAATTTTTATATACAATTTTTTTTAAAATAAGTTATAAAACTATGTTTGTAAGATAAATATCTTGTGAGAGTTCTTTGATTAAATACCAAATCCACATTATTACAATATTATTATATTTTTGTGTTTATATATATACTTGTTTCACAATTCTATTAGAATGAATGGGTTTATAGTTTTTATTTTGGGTCGGTAATAGTTGCATGAAAAAGTTGTGGTTGGTGATTTCATTGGGTTTTTGAAAGTGTAGTTTGGTAAAATATTGATATGTAATTTTTTAATTTTTTATAAGTACTTTATGATCAGTTTTGCTAATTTGATTATATGAAATTTTTTATATTTTTATTTCCCAATAATTTTAGTACGGATTGCGATGTCTCTACCTAATAATTTTGGTTTTGAGCTTAGTACCCCACCTAAAAAGTAACAGACGTATATGAACTGATTTTATGCGTCTGTTTACAATGTATATACATGTTCTGACCAGATGTTTAAAACAACAATATGCTTCCTTCCTATAACATACGTATATAATTTAGACATTATACGACTTCTCCATATGCATTTAACAAACTCAGACACATATAAGCTTTCTATTAAGACACATATGTCATTTTTGTACTAGTTATCACTATATTTTAATAATGCTATAGAAAATTGACAAAATACTAATAATTAAATCCGAACCTAACGTTAGTGACTAAAAAAAATCCGAACCTAACATTAATGAGTAAAACAAAAAATTATAGTTGAGTGGTAAGTTTCTAAACACAGAATAAGTTAGGTGACGAAAAAATTCATTTTCCCTTGAAGAATGTTATGCCCAAAAATTGATATAAACAATATTCAGATTGAGATTGATAAAATAGGCAAAATCGAAGGAGAAACGCCTAAAATCTAGGAAAATATAAGATTGACTTTCCATAAAAAAAAAGGCGCGCCCTAAGAACGCGCCCCATTGACTGAATAGCTGATTGACAGTTGTGGTTACCGTGCCTTAAAGGCGCGCCCTCAAATATAGTGGGGAGGCGCGCCCAATTACTGAAGTGGGGTTGAGGAATTCCTTGATTGAGTTATGTCCCATGGTGAGCCTTAGGGCGCGCCCTAAGTGAGAAAGACTCCTTGGACGGATTACTCGGACATGATTACATGGCTTTACTTGGACAGAATTAGGGCAAGCCCTAACGGTGAATAATTTAGGGCGCGCCCTGTAATGTAGAGTAACAAAAGAAGAAATCAAAGGCTGATGACACAGGGCGGCGCCAATGTACAGAAATGTTTGGGCGCGCCCTTAACTTCTACTTGGCACATAAATGCAACTTTGACATGCTACTTGGGCGAACTGTTTGAAAGGTTCAAGGAAGATGGAGATTATTATTACTAACATATTTGATGCAAGTACTCTATTGAAGAACTCCTTCCTGTAGCACATCTACAGGAAAGGCGGTGTCCGTGGTCAGAGACCTCCAGGGGTATGCCTGGACTGAAGACCTTCTCCTGTAGTCAATGGGTGTCCTCATTGGGGATGTGGGGTGAAATCTGGTGTGTGCTTTGGGAGCTCTGTCTCTGTAGTCAACGGGTGTCCTCGTTGGGAGACTTTGGAGTATCCTGCACTTTGCACCTAAAAGCTTGGGATCACTTGTCCTGCAATCTGGTAGGGGCTCCTTATCGGGGGACAAGGATGCATCCAACATTTGGGGTGAACCACGGCTATACCTGCGTCCGCGGACTAGAGAAATAGCTCGTAGCGGAGGGTTATCCTTGGCCAGGGAGATGCCTCATCCGTGAAGTCTCGAAGCCGCAGACGAGCCTTGGGCCTTTGTGGTTGGGCCTCATCGGCGGACATTCCTAAAGCTAGTAGAAGACAGTTTCCAGTGGGTTTCCTACTGGACCTCGGGATAAGAAATCTAAGCCCATTAGGTTTCTTGTTCCCCAAGAACTACGTGGGCTTGATCCCCTATAAATAGGGGTATGTAGGCAAATTGTAAGGGGTCAGAAGCGAGAGCGCAAAAGAGCCACCACTAACCCTAAGCAATCTCAGCCCCCAATAATCACCACCTCCAAACACTGTTCATCTTTTCTGACGAATACTGTTCATCGGATCCGCCGGTTACTGTTCACGTTTCCGACGAAGAACAGCAATCACAGATCTTGTTTCGGGCTACGAACCTCAAGTTTTGTTGCTCCCAAATTCCTCCGTCAACAAAGAATACTAATTTCTTTTTTTATAATTTAAAGATGTTGCTGGCAGGATTCGAACCTTATTCCTATTAAATAATACTAATTTTTAAGAATATATGTAACTGTTCTTGTCGATTTGATCCGACGACTCTGGATTGAGTGATCAAAGACCAACAACCAAATTTTTAATGTTTTATTTTTAATATAACAATATAGAAGTATATATATTTTATGCTAGCCCTGTAAGCTTATTATCTTAGAAACCTCACCAGATCAACCACGAAATGATAACATTAATAACTACTATTGTTTAAAAACACATTTAATTGAGTGCTCTGTTTTAAGATTCACCGATGACTTTAATTATCAATTTATTAATTATCCGATTAATTCTTCTAAAGTGTTCAGTTTTTGATTTTATAATCTGATTAATTATAATTTTTCTTAAATTAATATAACTTGTTTAATAAATTAATTATTTTTGTATTTTAAATAAGACATCCGATGATTAGTCACTATGCGGTGTCTTCTCCTGCTAATTCAGAGTCCCGCCTTTTAAAATACTGATTGGGAATGCTAATTAAGTGTGCGTTTAATTAATTTAATGTTGTTACTTTTCTACCATACTTCTCCACCTACACGTTTCTGTCAAATAAACTGGATGCAATTTACTGAACAGTACTTTTAATCAACCACCAATCTGAACCCTTTTGATTGCAGTACTACCAAATACCAGTACTTATAATTTGCATGACTAGAACTGAATCATAAAGCTTCCTCCACTTTTTCCCCACCCATATACACCAATACAATACAATTTATTACTACTTAAAAAAATTCTTCTCCTTAATTTATTATTCATTACGATCATGCCATGCCTTGTGATTGGTTTAAACAAGATAACCTCATCGTCTCCCCACCATATATTTTTCATCTTACGTCTTCCTTTTAGCTAGATGCCCACGATTAATAACATATATATTTTTAAATATATAATACTCATATTAGTTAAATCTTGAACTGTCTTCTCTTCATAATTATTAGAATAATAATGATAGTGCCATTAAAACTTTGTATTGGTGGTGCATAATGCGTTTTGGAATAATCCAATGTTTACTAATTAACTTACACGCATGTTATAATACAAACGTATCGAGAAATATCTACGTCTATTTCAGTTTTTATCTATGACCACTTGTCGAGTTCTCCATGGTCTCTTAATAATGTGATTACCACATATATGTTGATTTGCATAGAGTACGTACAATAAAAATATCATACGTCCCTGTGTTTGATTTTTAACAATAAAAATAGTTATTTAGAATTTTTACAACTAACTTTCGTTAAATTAATTATTACAACGAGAACAGAATCAAGATGTGAAGATCATTCTTTTAATGGATATTATAAAGCATGCACGTTGCACTGTTATGATTACTGATTATTCGTTTGTGTGTCTACATTTAATTGCAAGGTTGTAATGATGAACACGAATTCACGATTTTACTAGAAACTATCGGTAGCATCAGAGCAGGGAGCAACTAGGGGGACCGAAGGGTTCCCGCCAACTGCGGAATAACCCCAAAATTTTAATATAAAATTTTAAAATTTACTATCAAAAATTTTTTTGGTCCCCCTAGATTTTAAAAAAAAAATTTGAAATTGAGAATTGATTATACAAAATTTTATTGATTTTGTTAATTATTTCATTCAAAATAATATTGATTAGATGAAAATCATGGAAATTGTTCATTAATCTTAATAATTAATAAATAAACATATAAGATAAAGATAGTACAATTTGAAATAAAAAAAGATGATTAAAACTAAAGTCTAAAAACAGAACATACTTGTTCAGTTGTTCTGCTCCGGTCTCAAAACCCCCAATACACACTATACGTACAAGTTACAAAATTACAATTCCTAATATCATCTCTCTTTATCTACTCTACCTTTGCATCTAATCCGTAAATATGAGTAAGAGAAAAGAGATTACATCCTATTTTTCAACCTAAGAAGAACGAAACAACTACTTGTGAAGATGAAAAACCTTCTACCGCCTCAATTGAAGTCACTGGAGATGGAGTTGAGCCTCTAATTTTTGGTGGGATAAACAGAAACTCCGAGCAAAATCCTCAAAATCCAGAAATTGTTAATGAAGGTATTGATTCTGAGAACACTGATGAAATTATTGATTTCAATTCGTTAATACGTGATCCTGGTTTGGTAATCACAGGGAAAACTGACATGTATCCATTAGTTGATAGACTATTAAGGTTTGTCTTGACTCTTCCAGCATCTACCACAATATCTGAACGAGTTTTTTCTGCTATGAAAATTGTGAAAATAAGTCTTCGCAATCGAATGGAAGATGAATTTCTTAGGGATTATTTGATAGTGTATATTGAATAGGAGATTGCGAAGACCATTTCTGCTGAGGAGATCATTGATTCTTTTTATTTGATCAAAGAAAGGCGTGAACATCTCAAATAAATCGGTATGTTTTCTACTTTTATTTATTTGATCCCTCGTGTTATATTCGTGGTTCCGCCCCTGCATCAGATAAGTCGACAACTGATCACATTTGATCGACTGTTACAACATGAAACGTAAGAAACGGAAATAATTTTTTAACTTTATTTATGAATATTAGTCACACCTATTCATTCATGCATATTGGAATGTACAGTTAAATCTCTAAGCTTTGTGCCTAAAAAAATAATGATCTTAGCGAGTTTATTAATTTGTTGAGAATAAATATATATTATTTTTATATTGCAAAATATTATTATTTTAGTAAGATTATTATTTTTTCAACTGTAATTATACAAGTAAAAATTTCTGAAAATAAATTATGAAACATTTATTATAAATACTATTTTGAATAATTTAACGGCTTCTTTAATATGTATCAAATGACACGCAATAAGCATCAAATTTATTAAATTTAAAATATTTTAATTTATTCATAAATATGATAAACCCTTGCATGCATAATAATTTTATATAATTTCATCAACTAAAATTATTGAAATTTATAAAAATTAGTACCCGGACCGGCATTAAGGGAATATATGAGTAAATTTGGTTAAGAGCCTCGAGCACACTTTAACAGAAACCCTAAACTTTAATTTCCGATAAATTAATTCCAAAGAATTAAAGATTATCAACATCACTAACAACTAGGGGTGTACACGGTTTGACCAACCCGACCAATCCAAACCGAACCGACCCTATTTCGGCCGAACCAAACCGATTTTTTTCAACCCGATATATAGTTGGGTTGAAAAAATGTCAACCCGGTTTAATTGGGTTGGATATGGTTTTCGATAATTTTAAACCAATCCAACCCAACCCGATTAAAATATATAGGTACATGCTAATAAGTTAATCCAAAATTATGTTTAGGCCATTTACATAGATCCATATATCTCTAACTTTAAATGTAACTTATAACCTTCGTGTTCATAGTTCATTTCGTAACAACAATAGATGTTTGATTAGTGTTATATTTTTTGCATTTATGATTCATTATAATATTTAAAGCGTAAGCAATATTATTAGTACTTTTGATGTCGAAAATTAGATGCTTAAGACTATTCAATATGGAGGATTGTAATATTGTTTTGAATTATTTTCAAGTGTTTTAAACTTTGAAACCTTATGTTTTATTATAATTTTTTATATTAATTTTGTATATTTAATAAACCGATCAAACCGATCCAAACCGAACCAAACCGAAGTATACAAATTGGTTTGGGTTACAAATTTAAACGGTTTGGGTTGGGTTGAAATTTTGAAAACCCGAATTAATTGGGTTGGGTTGCTAAATTCTCCCAACCCGCCCAATCCGATCCGTGTACACCCCTACTAACAACGACGGCTAGAGAGTTTTAGACCACAAATCTAAATGTACAACCTAACTGTGTACTTCCAGATGAGGCATAATTATCTAATGTCAGTGCTTAATTAATGCTTTATCTGTCGTGATGTCAATGTCGCTTTTTCGCCGGTTTTCTGATTCTCTCTTAATTAATTTAGGATGGTAAGACCATCTCCAAGACTGATTATTTGTTAGGTATAATATTTATACGACAGTTTAATATATCAAAGTAAAATTTTGATCAAGCTTAGTAGGTATATTTTTAGATCACTTATATTTATTGAATTTACTCCTATTATCTAAAACAATACACATCAGCATAACTTAGTCCATGCCTAAAAATATGGTTGTTCTCTTTTATAAACATTTTTTTTTATAACAAATAACATACTACCTTAAGTAATTTTTAAATATTATTTAATTATTAACCAAAAATAAAAATTCTAATATTATATTATAATAAACTATGCTTCAGTTAAAAATTATATTTACATGTAGGTAATGTTTGTTAATTTTGTTATTATATTTATAATTGTAATAATTTTTTATAATATCTACTTTAAAATATCATCATAAATATAAAAAAAGTAAAAAAATTGTCATGATATATATTTGATTTAAATATATGTTTTATTTTCAATTGTATTGAATATAAATAGTTTAAACTAATTTTAATTGTATATTGAAAATTAAAGATAAAATAATATTTTGAAATATATAGCTAATGAATATAATTAATCCCATTGAAACACATATCCCTACGGGTAAAATAAAATTTTAATTAATGATATTTTAGCTAACAAGTTTATATAATTTCCTTGGAGATGTGGTAACTAATTACTAATTAGATGTAAATTTCCCACTTGATTTTTCTCGCAGGAAAATTTTATTATATCCCGGTCTCCTATATATTGACCGAAGAAAGTTATTGATACAAATTGAGACAGTCGCTTGCACAAATTAGCAACCAAAAAAATTATTAAATACAAACTTCAAAAGCCAGTATCTCGCCAGCTACTTCATTTCGCCTACCTATATGCAATTCTCGACTGTTGTTACTCCAGCTCTCCTTTCCCTTATGAGGTCTATTCAATTTTATATATTTGAAAAATTATTAAAAAAATTAAATATAAAAATTAATTACATTCATTAAACCTACTTTACATATTAAATATTGAATGATCCCACTATTTTAACCATTTTTCTTATTTTTTTCATAAATTACAGTTATTCTTAATTTCTGTGAGTATCATTTTGAACCGATTTGATAAGTATTCATTGTAAACTATAGTCTATACGAGATATCAAAATTTTGCAACAACGATGATAATTAAAATGATATTAAGACACTAATTCTCGTGTAAATTACTCCCTCCATGTACATTTGCAATCTATTTCATGGGTTTTGTTGTGCAACAAAATCAGGCCCAACATTCTTTTACTCGGGTCTGTGCATAGTATACGCACGGTACTTATCTTTTTGGAGCCCGCGACAAAATAATAAACCGCGGCCCTCTTAAAAATAGTAATAGCAATTTTTTTAAAAATTTATTAAATAGGCAATAAAATTGTAAAAAATAATTGTCCAGAAATTTAATATTTCCAGATTTGATGCACAATCTAAAAATTCATATAAGATAGGTCGTACAAGTATTTGAAAATTCAAAATCATTAGTGATTTACTATTAAAATGTAGTTATCTCTATTTAAATTGCAAAAAAGAATTCGTATTTTAAAATTAAAGAGGTGGTAAAAAATTCAAGAGTATATAATATTTATAACTACTTATTTTCTTAGGTAATATTGAATTTATTTTTTTGATGTGTTTAATCATAGTTGGAAATAATTTCTAAGAATAAATAGAGTTTAGATTTTGAACTAGAGTGGTAACGATATGAAAAAATTAATTTTGCTAGAGTTAAGTGCGTTAATATAGTGAAAGGATTTTCTTACATTTTTTGAAGTAAATTTATGCTGAATTGGGCGGTAGAAAGTCGCCTCTTCAGCGTGATAATCCATATTTTCAAGTACTTAAAATTATTATATATATACATATTTTTTTAATTTTATTATGATAATAGAAAATATTTTCTTTGTACAAGTGGTGTATATATGTTTTCTTGAAAATTTAAATATAGTCGGTTAAGGGTCTTATTTAAGGAAATTTACCAAAAATACTAATTTTTGTAAAATTATTTATAATTTTAGTAATTTATGAAAAAAATTGCAAAAATACTATTTTACTCTGAAAATATTTGCAAAATACGATGTTGCAATAAGTTGCAATTTAGTGTAAATTGTGTAATTGTTTTACATTATATTTCGGGTTGCATTTTATGTTGCAAATATGGTTGCAATTTAGAGAACGTATTTTTGCAATTCTTTTTATAATTTCAAGTTGCAAACGAGTTTGCAAAAATGGTTGCACGTATTTTTGCAAATATTTTTAAAAAGTGATAATATTTTTACAAAAAATTTGTAAAACTTCGATATTTATGAAAAAATCCCCTTATTTAATCATATTTGAAATTGTGGATAAAATATATATGTGTTAGTTTTGAAAGTGGGGATTTATCATGTCACTACAAAATTTAAGAGTAAGTTAAGCAGTTTAATTATAAATAAAGTTTGTGTGTACAGCAATCACCACGTACGCTCTATTCTATTCATTCTCTTTAATTTATTTTTTTGGCATATTCTTGTATATATTATAATGATACATGATTACTATCTTAATAATTTATATGCTATGTTTTTATATAAGTTATCATTGATTTAGCAAATGATTTACATATTTTGTCTTACGTGATTTTATGTTATCATCTTCTAAGATCATCTTAGTAAATTTAAATCATTGAAAGCATATTTAATTGATGTACATATTATGTGTAGTATCAGTGATATTTTTATCATATTTTAATTTTTAGGCTTATTTGCATAGTTCCCGATATATAAATGAAGTGTAACTAAAATTCAGGCATATTTTATTCATAAATATGTATCTGGTCACAATAATAATAATAATTATAATAATAAATTGTATTAAATTGGATATATAAAAAATTTATACTAATCAAATTATGTGTATGGTTGTTTTACAAATTGTCAGGAACAAAGGGCATGTTAATAATGATATATGTGCGTGGTTGCTATGTACTTTTAGTTGATTTAATATGACGATTAATTCTAGTGGTCTTGTATTTATTGCTAGATAATTATGTATATAAACGCAAAGCAAGTAGAAAAAATTTAATGACTAAGTGTTCTTGTTATTACTCTGAGCCTACTGCGTATATACATGTAGATATAAAAATTGCCAGTGAACTCTGACTTATGAACCAATTAGTAATTGCGTATAGTTCCAAAACTAGATTTTGATACTTTACTAGGGAGCACTACTTAGGATGTATTGCACTCTATGATACCTTAGTAAGGGGCGCATTATTGACAGAAGTTATGTACTTTTGATATCGTGTCACCGGGTATTTGTGACCTTAGCGAGCTATGAAATTAACTTATGTTTTATGTCATATGAATTTTGGACAATAATTATGATTTTATAAAAATTATGAACTACTTGATCCACTAGTGTAGAACTGTTTTCTTGCTGGGCTCTTTGCCTCATTACTTACAAATTTTCAGGTGCTTAGGTTTTGGGACATCTTAAAGGTGGACTTGATTTGATATTTTAGTGATTATGTTTATATTGGAGCTTTGTAGAAGAAATTGATGATATCGGTGTATAAACTATCAGAGTTTATTTATCAGCATTTGATATCAGTATTTGACAGTGATGAGGTCATCAACATTTTCCATAAGTATTTGCTGATCAGCTTTTGTCATCAGGATTTAATTATATCAGTATCTGTCGAGCTAGAAAGCAGGAGATATCAAATGAGGAAATATTTGTAGAATATATGTCGATGTAGAACTTTACTTATTGTAGCAATCAATAGATGGATATGTTATAGGATTCCTTATTTTTATTGTAATAGGATTCCTTATTGATTGTGCAACTGTACAGTATATAATCACATATTAGGTTTACATTACAGGTGTTACGAATTGTTATATCATTCATGTAACCTAACAGCTCTCAAGGATAATTGTTCATCCTTTGAGAGAGTATTGTAAACAGTTTTACACATCAATAATTAAAACTGTTGATTCAATTGTGTCTGTTATTTCGATTTGATTGTTTAACTGTATTCACCCCCTTCTACAGTTCGTTGAAAGCCTAACAATTGGTATCAGAACTTGCTGTTGATACACAAATATTTAAAGATCCATAGAACAATCACTGATGACAGACAAAGAAGGACAACAGGTTCCCCCACCTCCACCAGCCACAAATTCAATCAACCATAACATGAGCAGGTATGAGGCTATCAAGATTCCAATTATGAAGATACATGAATATCCAATATGGAAAGTGAAGATGACCATGTTCCTGGAAGCAACAAATCCTCAATATCTAAACATGATTTATGATGGTCCTCATAGGCCAATGAAACTAGCAGTTGTTGTTGCTGACCAAGAAGAAAAGATGGTTGATAAAGATAAGAAGGACTATTCTCATGAGTATCTTTCATCTATTATGAAAGATGCAAAAGTAAGACATATTTTGCATAGCAGTCTTAACAGTGTCATGTCAAATGGAGTCATTGGATGTAAAATTGCCAAAGAAATTTTGGGATACTTTAGAGGTCAAGTGTCAAGGTACTACTAATATCAAGAAGAACATAAGAACAATACTAACTCAGGAGTATGAAC
This sequence comes from Apium graveolens, assembly GCF_009905375.1. NCBI lineage: Eukaryota > Viridiplantae > Streptophyta > Magnoliopsida > Apiales > Apiaceae > Apium > Apium graveolens. The sequence continues at coordinate 188,632,493 of NC_133647.1, forward strand.
ACTTTGATTCAAAGTCTGATGAGTTCTTGACTGAAATCCATGATAGGTTTCAAAAGCTGATGAATGACTTGTCACTAGTTGACAAAAAATATGATCTAGAAGATTCTAACTTGAAGTTTTTCTTACACTACCTGAAAAGTGGGACTTGAAAGTCACATCAATATGGGACAATTATGAACTTAATGATACATCTCTAGATGAGATCTATGGCATGCTGAATACTCATGAACTAGAGATGGATCAAGGAAGCAAGAGGAAAGGACCAAAAGGAAGACATGTTGCACTTAAGGTTGAAGAAGAACCAATGGAGAAATCTAGGAGAAAAAGCCACTCCAAAAGCAAGGTTATGATTGCAAAGTCTGATACTGAGTCATCAAAATCTGATGATAGCTCAAATTCTGAAATTTTATCAAATATTGAAGGTGATCATGATAAAAATGAAGATATTGAGCAAATGGCTGCTCTTTTGGTTAAAATCTTCAAAATGATGGTCTACAAGGACTTCAAGAAAGGAAAAAGGTTTTACAGGAATGACACTAGTTCCTTAAAAACTGATAAGAGGAATTACAAAAGAAACTCTGATGAGAATGAGTCAAAGTTTGGAAAATACGACAAGTCAAAAAAAGTGCTACAACTGTGATGGAGTAGGACACTTTGCAGCTGACTGTAGAAATCCAAAGGCTGAGAAGAAACAAGCCTTGATCACCAAGAAAAAGAGCTAAGATGATACATCAGAATCAGATGATGGTGTTAACTATACTTTTATGGCAAATGCTGATATTGAGGCTGACACTGCTGAGTTAAAGGTACCTCAAACTATACTTGCTTTTGATACTGATGATATTTGTGAACTAAGGCTATTTCTTAAATCTCTGCATGTTAGTTATAGGGATCAAACACTTGAAAATGCTAGTTTTAAAACTGAAAATTTTGATCTTAAGAAAAGAAATGATCACCTAGAAGCTAAGTTGATTTTCATGCTAGAAACTCAAAAGAAAAGAGATGATGCTTTGTATGTTAAAGAAAAACTGTTTGAAAAGCATGCTTACATAGAAAAGGAATTAGCTAAAGAAAGGGAAGTAATTAAGCTTTGGACTAGTTCAGGAAAAACAACTCAGGGTTTGCTAGAATATGGTTGTTGGGGATTATGATTAGGATATACTGATAAAACTAATTCTGATAAGGAAATTGAGAAAGTCAAACTAGAAAATACTGATAACAAGGTAAAACTGAACAAGTCTTAGTTAAGACCTATTAAGTTTAACTTAAGTGCTGCTACTGTTAAGTCAATTAATGAATAAGGATCAACATCAACACCTAAGTTAAATTAAAAATTGATAAGTATGAACAAGTTCATACCAAGTCAGTAAATGTTGGTTTAATGACTAGAAACAACTTAAGCAAAAGCTGAAGGAAGTTAAAATGAAAAATAAGGAAAATAGCTTAGGAAGAATAGAAATGGAAAAGAAGGTGTTAATAAGAAAATAGATATAAAATCATTCCTAATGCACCTCGAAAGGTTTGTTTTAACTGTGGTAGTGCTAATTATCTTGTTGTTGCTTGCCGGAAGAATAAAGGGATAAATATTATTTCTCCTAAGTCAGAGTTTAGGAATATGATAGTTAAATATAAACCACAGACTCCATATTTTCATTGTGGTAGTGTTTGGAATTCAATTTACATATGTAAAGAGTATCACAGTTTGTACCATGATCATTATGAACTGAAATCCTCTTTAAATAGATCAAAAAATATTTCTGGGTGTGTAAACCCTGATACTAAAAATGTTAACATAAGCTCTGATTTAAAGTCTTCTGATGCAAATTTTAATAAACTTAAAAAGGCCAAAGGATCCAAATAAGTATGGGTCCTTAAAAACACTAATTAATTGTATTATGATTGTAGGGTAACAGAAAAAATTCTTTAGTCTTAGACAATGGATGTTCAGGATATATGACAAGTAATAAATCCTTGTTATCAGAATTTAAGGAGGAGGCTGACCTAAATATTTCTTATGGAGATGACAACTTAGGAATGATTTGGGATATGTCAAGATCAAGCTTGGAAATGTCATCATTGAAAATGTAGCTCTAATTGCAGGACTCAAGCATAATCTGATCAGTTTGAGTCAAATCTATGATATAGGTTATCATGTGACTTTTTACGAAGAACATGGTGAAATTGTCAGTAAATCAGATGTCAAGATTGCAATGAATGGTTATAGATATGGTAACTTAAATGAAGCCAGAGTCTTCAAAAATATTGATAATTATGAAATATGTCTACTTAGTAGAGCATCTGCGGAAGACAGCTGGAACAAGCATAAATGACTTTCTCATCTCAATTTCAACAACATTAATGAACTTGTGAAGAAAGATCTTGTGAGAGGATTGCCCAATACAGTATTTACTCCTGATGGTTTATGTGACTCATGCCAGAAAGCCAAGTTAAGGAATCATCTTTCAAGAGTAAAATTGAATCCTCAATTCTTGAACCATATCACTTGCTTCATATTGATTTATTTGGTCCAGTCAATATAATGTCTATTGCAAAGAAGAGGTATGCACTTGTTATTGTTGATGAGTATACAAGATACACGTGAGTGCATTTTATGCACACCAAGGATGAAACACCATCCATTCTTCTTGATTATGTAAGAGAACTTGAAAAATGATCAACTCACAAAGTAAAGATCATAAAAAGTGACAATGGAACCGAATTCAAGAACAACACTATGGAAGAATTATGCAAATACATGGGATCAAACAAGAATTCTATGCCCCTGGAACTCCACAACAAAATGAAGATATTGAAAGAAAGAATAGAACTCTCATGGAAGCTGCAAGGGCCATGCTTGAAGAAGCAAAATTTCCAACCTACTTCTGGGCTGAGGCTTTGCAAACTGCATGCTTCACACAAAATGCAACATTGATAAACAAGCATGGCAAATACCATTTGAGATGATAAAAGGAAACAAGCCAAATTTGAAGTACTTTCAAATATTTAGATGTAAATGTTTTGTTCTCAAAACTCATCCTGAACAACTTATAAATTGGATCAGAAACTCTATGGACTAAAGAAAGCTCCAAGGGCATGGTATGAAACACCTGCTCAATTCTTATTGGAAAGTGGTTTCAAAAGAAGTACAAATGATAAAACTTTATTTTATAAATACCATGGTAAGGACTTGTTTTTAGTTCAAATATATGTCGATGATATCATTTTTTATTCTAATAATGATAAACTCTGTGAGAGATTTACAAAGCTAATGCAGTCAAAATATCATATGAGCATGATGAGAGAATTGAGTTATTTTCTGTTATTACAAGTTAAACAGATTGAAGAATGTATCTTCATCAATCAAGGAAAATATACCAGGAATTTGCTCAAAAGGTTTCGAATGCAAGAAAGTTCATCTGCAAAACTCCTATGGCCACTACAACCAAGTTAGATTTAAATACTGGTTCATCAGTAGATATAACTAACTACATAGGTATGATAGGCTCACTCCTATATTTCACTGCTAGTAGACCTGATATCATGTATGCAACATGTTTCTGTACAAGGTTCCAAGCTGATCCAAGGGAACCACATCTATTGGCTGTGAAAAGAATTTTTAAATATCTCAAAGGCACCATGAATCTTGGATTATGATATCCTAGAGATTCACATTTTAAGCTAATTGGATATTCAGATGCCGATTTTGCAGGATACAAAATAGACAGGAAAAGCACTTCAGGAAGCTTTCAATTTCTTGGTGGTAGATTGGTTTCTTGGTTTAGTAAAAAACAAAAGTCATTTTCCACTTCAACTACAGAAGTTGAGTATATTGCTGCAGAAAGCTGTTGTGGTCAAATTTTATGGATGAAGAATCAGTTACTGGTAGGGCTGTAAATGAACCGAGCTGATCGTTAAACTCGACTCGTTTAACTCGAATCGACTCGACTCGTTAAGTAATCGAGCTCGAGTTCGAATAAGAAAATATGTTCATTAAGCTAATCGAGTCGATCCGAGTTTTACAAGTGGTCGACTCGAACTCGACTCGAGATCGACTCGACTCGTTAAACTCGACTCGAACTCGACTCGATAAGCAATATGCATAAAAAAATCTAAATATATCCATGATCATGCTCTATTCTAAATCATAAGTGGTAGTCTAATGGAGTTTCATTTATGAGACTTCGAATATTTATTCTAATACAACATTATTCGGGACAACTTCTATATGCTGATGTGAAAAGACAAAAAAAAATTAAAAAATTAATGACCAACTCGAACTCGACTCGAGTTCGACTCGACTCGAAAAGTTCATGAACAACTCGAACTCGACTCGGTTGTTAACGAACTCGAGTTCGAACATTAAAATCTGATCATTAAACTTTTCGAACTCGACTCGACTCGTTAAGAAAAAACTTGAACTCGAACTCGTTAAGGAAAAACTCGAATCGACTCGGTTCGTTTACAGCCCTAGTTACTGGATTATGGGTTAGAATATTCTAAATTCCTATATATTGTGATAATCAAAGTGCTATTACAATGACAGGAAATTCAGTACAACATTCAATGACTAAACACATCAGTATAAGGTACCATTTCATAAGGGAACATATAATGGAAGGTATAGTGAAATTACACTTTATACCTACAGATCAGCAGTTAGCAGATATCTTCACCTAACCTCTTTGTGAAGCTGCTTTTACAAGACTGGTGAATGAATTGGGAATGATTGCAGGACAATTCTTAAACACTGATGGATAATTTGTGATCTGTAATAGGGAAACATTATCAGAGTGTGGTATATTTTTCTATGAATCAGTATTTATTAAATTCTGATACTTATGTTAAACACTGATGCCATGTATTCATGCAAATTGATATTTAAAATCGAAGTTGAGTTTAAATCCTGATAGTTAAACTATGACAGTAGTTGCATGATAAACTCTGAGCGTATAACTAAATACTGATACTGATCAAACTTGTATTGACTGATAAGTCTTGACAGTAGTTAATCAAATACTGATAATGATCAAACTCTGATTGACTGTTAAATTCTGATGTCTTTTTGAATTTAGTATTTTAATTAAAAAATAATGATATAAAATAGCAGGAAATTTTATGTAATTGATTACAGGTAACAAGCTGATGGCGTGAGGATAGGAAAAATGTTTGAGCTTTTGTAAAACAATATTTTGTGTAACTGTGCACGTAATTACTACACATTAATACTCGCACCCTGATTGTTTTTCTAGTCAATACTGTCATGCCACGTGTCCCACTAAACTGAACAGTCTGTGTAAGTTAGAGTATAGTGTTAATCAAAATCAATTTTTGATTTTCTAATTATCACTTTCTCCTTTTAAAATTACTTTTGTTCTCTAACTCTCTTTTTCTCTCTAAGATAAACGCTGAAACCCTTTTCAGTTTTTAAGATTTTCTACACAGATTAATCATGTCTTCACCTGCTACATCATCTATATTTGTTCATCGCGATGCTAAGTTCGTCACCAACTACGCTGCTATTCTGGATTACAATGGGATAAATCCTGACTTTCACCTCTTTCAAGATTTATTGAAAGCCAGTGAAGTGGATTATGCTCTGACTGAACCCACAATCGTTTCTGGAGACCTGGTTTTCACTTTTTGGAGAACTCGCTTATATGATGATGGAGGAGAAGCAGGCACTCCAAGTATCATTTTTGAATTTAACAATCAGTGGAGGGTTGTCACTCCTCAAACTGTCAGGAAAGCTCTTCATCTTCTTACTCACAATTCTTATGCAACATTTATTGGAGATGCTGAGATGAGGAGGTTTTTTACCGAGATTGGCTATGACGAAGATATGAAGAATCTCGGCCAATTGAAGAGGAATGGGTTAAGGAAAGAGTGGAACTTTTTCTTTGATTGCATAACAAGGGCATTCAACAATAAGTGCACCAACTTTGATGCACTTCCTATAATGACATAGAAATTGGGTACTTCACTAATCCATTGTTCTCACTATGACTTTGGTAGAGTAATTTTATGTTTTATAGGGGATAGATTAACTGCTGATAGAAATATAGTATATTATTCTAAATTTTGTCAGTTGACTTTCAATATTTATTTCCCTGATACCCCAATCCATGCTAATCAAATTATATTAGTGTTTAAGCTCACAAAAAGGCCTTTCTCTGATTTAATTTCTAAGGATAAGGAAAAGGTTGCCCTTGCACCTTTAAGGTTACCACTTTTTTCAGGAACTTGTTAATTGCAAGTTTTCCTGAGACCTATGGATTGTAAAATCTTCAAAGTGCTAAGTTACTTACAATTATTTTTGGGAACCCCCCTGTAGCTAACCCAAGCACTGCAATCCAAATATTTCTCAAACATAATCCACCTCAGGTGCCTCTCAAAAGACACCTATTGTAAAAAAGAAGAAACTAACAAAGACTGATACTAAGGTTATTATTTCTGTTGAGAACCCATATGACATTATTGCCCAGTCTGCTAGGCCTGATGATCAGAGAGCAGTTTTGATGGTTGTTCATGATACTAATGCAAATGCTATTGCTGGAAGATCAAGTGGTTCCAAGGTACAAGTTTCTCCTTCTTCTAAACCTTCAGAACTTGTCAAGAGGAAACTTGTACTTCCTGAATCACAATCAGAGGATATAGACAATGGTGCCTTATCATCAAAATACAAAATGCTAAATCATGATTCTACTCAGAGTCCAGTTGTACTACCAACTGAAGAGGGCACATCAAATCCGGATGCTGATATTACTAATTCAAGCCTGAGACGAAGGATCAAGAAGAAGTTGGTCAAAAACTACTATGCTCAACAAAAGTTGAAGCTCAAGCAGGAAATAGCCGAGGAGGGACATGATGAATATGTGTTAGCACAACCAATTACTAATGCACGAGAAAATTTATCTGTTGATACACCTGTCACAATTACTGATTTTCCAGTAAAGCTGGAAAGAAAAGTGAGGGAGGTCACTCATGAGCAAGTAGAGAAGATAACAAAGAGGTTACAGAAACAGGAAATATTTCATAGATCAAGCACACAAGAACCCGTATCTCAAAGTGATACATCAGCCACTACTCCAAATCCTGATCCAGTCACCCAAGAACCTACATCTCAAATGGATGTAGAAGACATTGCACCTTTTGCTGAAAAGTCCATACAAGAATGGCATGTTGAAGCAACTGCCAAGATAACAGCTGAAGCTGCCAAAATCAAAGATTTTTACAAGTCTATTGAGAGAGCTACCTTTAAGAAGATAACTGGTTTCAAACTAGGATCTGAACAAGAGTCAGATACTAAATCTAAAGAGAGGAGTACACAATAACCTGGGTTTCAAAGTAATACAACAACTTCTGAATCTTCATCCCCACAAGAACCACTACCTCAAAGTGGTAGTGCGGGCTTGACTCCTGGTCCAGTCATCTTAGCAGTTGATCCTGAAGGAAAGATATATCCAACTACACCATCTGCTGATATTCTATCAGTAACTCCTTTGGATGCTATTTTAGAAGCTGAACCTTCAGAAGCATAAGGTACAAATACTGATCTTTCTTTATCAACATTTACTTTAAATCCTGATATTGTTATGTCAGTTTTTATAAATTCTGATGGAATGACCATGTCTAGTCCTTTACAAAAGGGTACCCCTAGTCATGTGACCACAAACAACTCTTCTCAGCCACCTCTTAATTCTGTATGACAAAATTTTTTGAGCCTTTCATGTGAGAATGAGAGAGAAGATCTAGAGAAAAATAGAATTAAAGAGAGGCATGATCCTTACCTGGAAAAATGAGAGGTAGATGAGTGTCAGGATTTAGTTAATACTTGTGAGGAAACTCTGACTCTTAAAAGTCATGAGATGAGTGCAATGAGAAATAGTGAGACTACTTTAAAAAAATATAGAGATTTAAGTGGTTCTTTAATTGATTTTGCAGGTGCACAGAGTATTAAAGAAACAGTTGCTGATATCCAGCATGTAGTTTCTTCAGTAAACTGTGATGCATCAAATGCTGAAAAATTCCCTACAGGTCTGAATATTAATACTTTCTTGCAGTCCACTCATATTTCTATTCCATCTACTGGTATTCTCCCTGCTCTTACTGATATTCAAGAAGAAGAACAATCCACTCATATTCACTCCACAATTCCTGAATCACCACAGCACTCTACAGGCACTGAAGTTTTGGAGATAAATGTTGAAGCTCCACTTTATATGACTACAACTCATGAAGATGTAGAGTTAAATGCTGATCGGATGGCAGTTTCTGAAGCAGCTGGATCACATACTGCACATATTCCTGATTCTATTTTAAATACTGATGCTGAGGATGAAGTAACATAGTTAATTCATGAACCAGTTGCTAATGAAGAATCTGTACATGCAAGTGAGCTTAGTGATGGAGAAGATAATGTTGAATCTAACATCAATGTAATATTAGATCCTGATGAAAATCTTGATGAGATTATCTTTCCTAAGGGCATGTCAGAAAGAGAAAGACAACTGAGATTAGCTGAGCTGGATGCTAAAAATAATATTGAGTTTTTTTGATGCAGAATGGACTTCTAAATAGAAGGATGCTTCACATCCTATTTCTGTGGCTAATGCTTCCAAAAATTTGGAAACAACAGAGAAGAACATTACAAATCCTGATATCTTGAATCATCTCAAAGATTCTACATTGTTGATCAAAACAGTTTAGAAAAATCAATCTCAAGCTAATTGTTAGATTGAAAAGCTTAAGAAATCTTTCTTGGAAACCAAACTTACCGATTCACATGAGATGACCAAGCAATTGAGGCCTATCCTTACTAGACAGGACAAACTGGAAGCCAACAAAGCTAAGTTAGAAGACACTCAAGAGAAGATGTATGGTCAGTTGTGTTACATATTGAATTCTCAATGATCAGAAGAAGCTCAGGATCTGGCTGTTCGGGTGACATGAGGATCTGATGTACAGTCAGGATTTTGCATGTCATCAGTATTTGAATGTCATCAGTATTTGAAGACAGTCAGTATTAGAGGATTTGTTCTGTTCCTTATAATGTGGAGCAGAAATCTGTTACGTCTGAGTTATAGGACTTTATCTGTTTAATTTAAGATATGTATCAGTTTCAGTTAGTTTTTGATAATGCATATCTTAGATTAATTTGTTGTAGCTATGTAGTATATAAACACAGTTTAGGTCATCACTTAGTGTATCACACTCGAGGATCATTCGGCCTAGCAGCTCTCAAGAACATCAGTTTTTTTTGAAAGGATTTTTATAACAGTTTTTATCAGAAATATAAAAAGCTGTTATATTTTATTACTTGTTCAAAACATTTATACAATTGTATCCAACCCCCCTTAAACAATTGTATCTTTACTGGGAAAAAATTGGTATCATAGCTCACTGATAAATTTACTATCAGAAACGATCTAAACATGTCTCTGAACAAGTATTAAAGCATTAAAATTCTCATTCTGAAAAAGACTGAATATCCAACATGGAAGGTGAAGATGCTCATGTACCTGGAAGCTACAGATCCAGATTATCTAGACATAATCAATGATGGACCCTTCATGCCAACAAAACTGGTGCCTGCAACTCCTACCGTTGCTGAACATTATCAACTGAAGGAGAAGATATAATGGACACCATAAGAGAAAGTAGATGTGCTCAAAGATGCAAAGGTAAGAAACATTTTTGCATAACAGTCTTGATTCTGTAATGTCAAATAGGGTTATAGCCTACAAGACTGCCAAAGAGATATGGGATGCGCTTGAAACTCAATGTCAAGGAACCATGGCTATCAAGAAGAACAGAAGGGCTGTTCTGATTCAAGAATATGAACACTTTGAGGCCAAGCCTGATGAAAGTCTCACTGACATCTATGACAGATTTTTGACCCTGTTAAACAATCTGTCTTTGGTGGGAAAGGTGTATGATCGAGAGGATTCAAACACCAAGTTTCAGAGAGCCTTGAGTGAAGAATGGGAGACTTAGACTTCAATCATATGACATCAGTATGATCTGGAAGTAGTTACTCTGGATGAAGTCTATGGCATGCTAAAAACTCATGATTTAGAAGTTCAGCAAAGGAGAGAGAGGAAAAGCAATAAAGGGAAATCTGTTGCTTTGAAAGTGAATGATAAAGCTTCAAGAGAAAAGTCTGCTGGAGCTACAAGAAAGAAGAACAATTTTCCAGAATTAGATACTAATGATTCATTATCAAATCCTGATGATGATACTGATTCTGAAACTGATGAGAACATGACAGATTCTGATGTCATGCAAATGGCCGTATTGCTGGTTAAGGGCTTCAGGAGGATGCAGTTCAGGAAGTCCAAGAATAACAGAAGCTTCAGGAAGAAGTTTACTGGAGGTGAAATGAAGTCAAATGGGAGAAAAGATGGAAATGACTCTAGAGTTGGGAAGGTAGACAGGACAAAGATCAAATGCTACAACTGTGATGAACCTGGTCACTTTGCCACAGAGTGCAAGAAAACAAAGCATGACAAAGGGAAGAGCAAAGCCCTGATCACATCAAGCAAGAATTGGGTGGACTCCTCTGATTCTGAAGATGAAGACACATGCCATGCACTGATGGCCAGTATTGATGATCTTGGTGCTTCTGAGCCTAAGGTACAAACTCCTTTATTCTCTTTTGATACTGAAAACATATCTGAATTGAAATCTATTCTTAAATCTTTGCATGGTAGTTTTAAGAATAAAACTCTAGAAAATGATAGACTTATAACTGAAATTGAGATCCTGAATTCTAGGAATGAACAGTTAGAGTCTGACTTAATAAATCAATAGATTTAAAGAAAGAATGTGAGAGAGCTAAGCATTCAGTTAAGATTCTTGAGGCTAGATACAGTATGTTAGAAAAGGATCTAGAAAATGAGAGAAAAACCCTTAAAGCCTGGACCGTTTCAGGAAAAAAGGTTCATGAGATAATCTCAAAGAAAAACTGGAAAGAATGCTTAGGCTATAAAGACGGAGTTAAGGATGTTGACACCGAAAATAAAATTACTCTTAAAACTCCTGTTAAGTTTATCTCTTCAAGAGCTGATGAACCCAAATCCACTTTTGAAAAGGGTGCAACATCGGTATCACAAGAAAAAATGGTAAGTGATAAAACTCTAAGAAAGGAAAGCAAGGAAACCATAATGTCTGTTAAGAAAGAAAAGAACATAGGACTTTTGTCAGCAAGACAATTGAAAAAGAAAATATCTGAGGTCACTGATAAACCTCAAGCAAAAAGTCCTAAATGAAACAGGATTTGTAAGCAAGGTACTTCTAAGGATTCAAATTACAAGGTTGTTCCCAATGCTCCTAGGAAAACTTGTTTTAATTGTGGAAATACTAATCATCTTGCTATTGATTGCAGGAGGAATAAGAAAAAGAAAACTGCTATTCCTGAGTCTGATGTTAGGGGTAGATCAGTATTTTATAAACCACAAAATCCTTGTTTTCATTATGGTAGTAGTTGGCATTCGATTTATACTTGTAGTTTTTATCACAAGTTGTATCACAATTACTATGAACCTTTGCCTAGGTTTAATAAAGTTGCTTATGTGCTTAATTCTATTGGTTTTACTAAATTTGCTTATGACAAGACAAATCCTGACAAAGGAAAAACTGTCAAAAGTACTCCTGACACACAAAGGCTTAAGTTGTCCAAAAAGAGGGCCCAACAAGTGTGGGTCCTTAAAAATCCTTCTAATTAATCATTCTTCTGATTGCAGGGTAACAAGAAAAATACACTTGTCTTAGATAGTGGATGTTCAGGACACATGACTAAAAATAAATCCCTGCTGTCATAATTTAAGAAGAAGGCTGGCCCAGATGTATCTTATGGAGATGGAAATGTAGGACATACTCTGGGATATGGCGACTTGATAATTGGAAAAGTGGCAATAGACAATGTAGCTCTGGTGGATGGACTGAAAACATAATTCTCTATCTCTGAGCCATATCACATGCTGCACCTGGATCTTTTTGGACCAGTGAACATAATTTCCATCAACAAGAAAAGGTATACACTTATAATTGTTGATGATTTCACTAGATATACATGGGTCTATTTTCTACACAGGAAGGATGAAACTCCAGAAATTCATCTGGACCACATAAGGCAAATTGAAAATGGATCTACTCACAAAGTGAAAATCCTGAGAAGTGATAATGACACTGAATTCAAGAACTCAAAGATGGAGGAATTTTGCAAGTACAAAGGCATAGAGCAACAATTCTCAGCTCCTAGTACACCTCAACAAAATGGTGTTATTGAGAGAAAGAACCGAACCTTGATTGAAGCTGGCAGAACTCTGCTAGAGGGAGCAAAACTACTCACTTACTTTTGGGATGAAGCAGTAAACACAACATGTTATACTCAGAATATCACTTTGATAAACAGACATGGCGTTACTCCTTATCAAATGCTAAAAGAAAAGAAGCTCAATCTCAAACATCTTCATATATTTGGATGTAAGTGCTTTGTTTTGAGAACTCATACTGATCATCTTGGAAAGTTTGAATCAAAGGCTGATGAAGGAATCTTTGTTGGATACTCACCATCAAAAGCATACAGAGTGTTCAATCTGAGAACTTATACTGTAGTAGTCTCCATAAATGTATCTTTCGATGATAAGAAGATTCCTGGTCTTGAAGAAGACACTCATGAAAGCTTAATCTTTACAAATGAAAATACATTGATATAATCTGGATCAAACTCTAATGAATTGTCAAATCTTGATGATCTAAATCCTGACACTCCTTCAGATTCTGAAGATAATCATTGTACAAATGAACCTGCACATATTGAGGGGGAGCAACAGCAAGGGTCAGCTGACGGTACCAACACTGAAGAATCATCTCAAGATTCTTCTCAATCTAATCTCTCAGAATCCAATGCTGATTTAATATCAAATGAACATGAGTCAAGTCCCAATACAATAGATCAGGGGGAGCCTCAAATGTATTTGAAGAGGCATACAATTCAGGGGGAGCATCTAGCTCCAGAAGGACACTTCCCCTTGCCAGAAAATGGACTAAAGATCATACTCCTGATCTGATCATTGGAAATCCTGATGATGGGGTAAAGACAAGAAGTGCAACTCAGAATGAATGTTTATATCACAATCTACTTTCAAAAGAAGAGGCAAAGAAAGTAGAAGATGCACTCAAGGATGCAGATTAGGTCATGGATATGCAAGAAGAATTGAATGAATTTGAAAGAAATGAAGTGTAGAAGCTGGTGCCTAGACCTAAGAACAGGTCAATTGTGGGCAGGAAGTGGGTCTTTAGAAATAAGACTGATTCTGATGGAAAAATCATCAGAAACAAGGCAAGGTTGGTGGCTAAAGATATTCCCAACAGGAAGGCATTGACTATGATGAGACATTTGCTCCTGTTGCTAGGCTGGAAGTAATCAGAATCTTCTTGGCATATGTTGCTCATAAGAAGTTCAAGGTCTTCCAGATGGATGTCAAGAGTGCATTTCTCAATGGAGAACTTGAAGAAGAAGTATATGTTGAACAACCACCAGGATTTGTGGATCCCAAACATCCTGACTATGTGTACAGACTTGATAAAGCACTCTATGGACTGAAGCAAGCACCTAGAGTATGGTATGAAACCCTTGCTCAGTTTTTACTTGAAAGTGTATTCAAAAGAGGTACAATAGATAAAACCCTATTTTATCTAAATAAAGGTAAAGATTTGCTTCTATTCCAAATTTATGTGGATGATATCATTTTTGGATCAACTAATCAAACACTGTGTGATAAGTTTTTAAAGTTGATGCAATCAAGATATCAAATGAGTATGATGGGAGAGATGAGCTACTTCCTAGGCTTGCAGATTAAATAGACTGATAATGGCATCTATATCAATCAGTCCAAGTACACAAGAAATCTACTGAAGAGGTTTAATATGCAAGAAAGTGCAACTGCAAGTACTCCTATGGCAACTGCTACAAAACTTGATCCAAATGAAGGTACATCAGTTGATGTCATATCTTATAGAGGTATGATTGGTTCTCTATTAAACCTAACTGCTAGCAGGCCAGACATTATGTTTGCCACTTGTTTGTGTCCAAGATTTCAGGAAAATCCAAGGGAGCCACATCTTATTACAGTAAAGAGAATTTTCAGATACCTCAAGGGTACTGTTTCACTTGGACTTTGGTATGCAAGGGAAGCTGACTTTACATTATGTGGTTATTCAGATGATGATTTTGCTGGATCCAAAATAGACAGGAAGAGTACATCAGGGAGCTGTCAGTTCTTGGGAGGCGGATTAGTCTCATGGTTCAACAAGAAGCAAAAATCTATTTCCACTTCAACTGTTGAGGCGGAATATATTGTAGCTGGGAGTTGCTGTGCTCAGTTGTTATGGATGAGAAATCAGCTCATGGACTATGGATTATCATTCTCAAAAATTCCTATTTATTGTGATAATCAAAGTGCTATTGCTATGACAGGAAATCCGGTGCAACACTCTCTTACAAAGCACATCAGTATCAGATATCACTTCATAAGAGAGCATGTCATGGAAGGAACAATAGAGCTTCATTTTGTTCCTACTGATCAGCAGCTGGCCGATATCTTCACAAAGCCATAACCTGAAGTAACATTTACAAAGCTTGTGAATGAACTTGGTATGGTTAATTGGGACAAGTAAATTTTTATTTCAATTTATATTTGATCAAATCCTGATGTATATTGATCAAATCCTGATATGTCCTAAATGCTGTGATTTTTAGATATTAAGCCAGAAATATCTGATGTATTCTATTTAATATGCATGATAAATTAAGTGAATTTATTTGTTAATTGTGCGTGTCTGAATAAATATATCAATGTCATCATTACACATCAGTCTAGGGAGATGCGCCTTAAAAAAAATCTCTTGGTTAAATCATTAAGTTAACTCTACACTTAATAATTAATCAGTCCTCTAGTCCCTTGATATTCCTTTGGCTATTTAACCGTCATTTCATCTCAGTCATATCATCTCCTATTCTCACACAAAATGATTCTCTCTCTTATTTCTCACTATTTTCTTCCCACATAAAAATGGTTCTTGTAAACATGTTTATGAACTATGAAAACTTCAACATCGAGTTCAGTTATAATGACTGGGAGCAGGAATGGCACGTCACTGCCATTCCTGATGAGATATGGAACTTGGTTCCACAATAGGTTCATAAAAATTTCTTGTTCTTTGAGATGGAATATCAACTCCATCTTGATCGCTTGGAAGAAGAACGGAGAGAGGCTCTTCTTCAGCAAGAACGGATCATCCATCTTGCAGTGCTAGTTGTCAACAGCAGGAGGAACTAATCAATAGCCTTTCTTCTTAGACCAAGGCTGTTGATGTTCATCATCTTAGACTAGGATTATCTTGTAATCTTTTGCATGTAATCTACAAATTTCATGAAATGTACTATTTTGATATATTAATGAAATTTCCTTTTGCAAGATTTAGTCTATGCTTATCTCGAATTATATGCATGTGAATGTTCTTTTTGAAGCCTGTTAATCTTTACTTCATCTACTTGAATTGTATTTTTTTGATGAATATTTTGATTAAAATTATGGTTGCTAATAATTTGTGATGCTTTGACAAACAAATGTTGAATTTGAATCGACATATCCTGAGTTAGTCAAATCCTAACAGAAGAAAGGTCTCAAATCCTGACGACATGTCAGCACGTTCTAATTCAGATTATTAGTGTTAATCAATCTCTGAGTAAGTTTTACTGTTCCAATTAAGTGTATCACTTAATTAATGATTAATGGTGGATTATCAGATAAACAAATTTCTACGATTGTGTCTTGATATAACTGTATGTATTTTGTATTTACTTCCGTAATTTACTCCACTGCCAAACTCAATTACTCCGTAATTGTTTCCTGTTCGAAGTCAAATTCGCTAAGTTACCTTCTTCATACGAGTGTGTTATATCTATTTCTGAATAGTGAAGCTATAAAACCATAAGAAATTCTGTGACACAATTCATCATACACATATTTTCACTATGTACATCTCACACTTACTCTCTCTCACAAGCTATTCACATCATGACAACGTCTGAAGTTTCACCACTCTTCAGTCAAACACAATCATTCATGGAAATACATTCGGCACTAACAATTACTTAGCCCTGCTTACACATCAGCAGCTACCCTCATCTTTTCATGATATTCATAATTTTCTTCTTCTATGTCCAATTGGGTATGCTCTCACAAATCCTGTTAAGGTGTCATACAGGGCTGTCATGCAGGTCTGAAATACAGCAGTGGTAAATCCAACACATACTGGCTTTTCCTTTGAGTATAAGGACCAAATATATGAAGTTGATGCTGATATTCTGCTTCAAGCCTTGAGATTACCTATTCTTGATGGTGCTCCTGATACTCATACCAATGAGCAGCTGTTTGATATGCTAAGGACTTTAGGCTATCAAGGAGAAATCACAACCATTGGAAAACTGGTCAGAACTAAACTGAAAAGAGAGTGGAACTTTTTCTTTGACTGCATCAGTAGGTGTTTCTTGAATAAGACAACAAACTTTGATGCTCTTCCATCCACTTCCCTGAGAATTGGGTACTCTCTTCTTAACTCTGATAATTTTGATTATGGTAATACTATATTACAGTTCATAATTGCTAGGAGAGCAGATGCTTTAGGAGTAATAGGGTATACTAGGTTTTTACAACTGATTTTCAATTTTCTATGCCCTAATGCTATGTTTGATAATGATGAATTACTCCCTGTTTTTCAAATTTCTGAAAAAGCAATCACTGATCATATTAAAAAGGATGAAAAAAATAAATTTTCAGGACCACCCTTTCTTCCTAGAGAGGTCAGGCAACTTCTGTTAAGAAATAGTCCTACTCCTACACAAGTGCCTGCAAATCCTGATGCTAGCACCTCTGTCACAGTTCCTGATGCTGAGAATCAAGAAATCACCCATCTTGCTTCTAACCCAAGCATTTCTTCTTCTAAATAACAAATACAACAAGCTTCTAAATTAGCCTCCTATGTTGTCTCTCAAAAGACACCAGTTGTAACAAAGAAAAGGTTGTTTAAGAAAACTGTCACATCTGGACAGAAAGCTAAACAAGCCTCACTGAGTGAGAGTGAGAAGAAAGAAGACTGTTTTCCAATCAGGAAAAGAAGACTGATCATACAAGAAGATTCTGAATCAGATGATCAGCTGCCAATAGGGTCTCTGTCAAAAATCAAGAAGTCCATTGATCAATATCCTGATGACTTGATTGACACTACTGGAACCAAGGAGCCAACTACTGATGCTAGTGCTCTGCTTGACAAGCTTTCGGTAATTGAAGCAACTGCTGAAAACAAGAAAACTGCAAAGGTCCAGTTGAAAAGAAAAAGTGAAGAAGTAGTTGGATACATTAGAAAGAAGAAAAAGACTCAGCCTCTTGACAAGGATTTTAGTACACAAGAACCTAAGTCTCAAAGGGATTTAGCAACTGCAACACATCTAGTCACACAAGAACCATTTTCTCAAAGGGAAGATGCAAACACTGAGGCTGCACGGATCATTGTTAATATTGCTCAAAGTGATCTTCTTGCTGACTCTGTTCAACTACTCCAGGAAAAGCAAACTCATCAGGAGATCCTGTCAAAGGTGGATGCAATCATAAATGATCTTATTTTTTAGAAGAGCACACAAGAACCTTTAACAAGCATTGCTGAAGCAACTCACATGTCTCAGACTCCACAAGAACCATCAGTTCAAAGTACTGATGCTGGTCTTTCACCTTCTTCTGACATATCAAATCCTGATAAAACAACAGCTCCTACTGAGAATCATCCTTCAACTGCACTAGCTACAATTGATGATCCATTACTAGTTGCTAGTTTGAAAAAACATCCCGGTGTGCTGTTTGTTCCTCCACTTTCATCACTTCCACTTGAGGAATCACCTTCAGGTATTGCTAACTTCTCATATATTCTCATGTTTGTATGATTATAACTAGTCTCTTATTTGAGGATACCTCTATTTATATGACAAGCATACAACTCATCTCAACCATCTCTTATTTCTTTGCTATATGTGTGATTGAGCCTTTCTGTGAGACTGTGTGAAAATATCAGATTTAAAAAAAGAGGAGAGAAAAATATTTTGAGTGGCAGTCTCCTGTACTGGCAAAAGGAAAGGTAGTTTTGAGACAAGAATCTTATAAGTTTTTTCTTTACTTATAAAGTTTCTTCTGTGAGAATAATGTTACTCTTAAAAGTAATATATTGTGTGAGAAGTGATGAGATCACTTGAAAAGAAACGAGAGATTTAGGTGTTACCATGTTTCTGTTTCAGGATCACATCAGCCACAGGCGTCTCTTGCAAAGAATCTGGATAAAGGCAAGGTAATTCTGCCTGATTATACACATTCTTCAGATGGCTTGTCTGATTCTGAAAATGATAGTGATGCAGATGATTCTGACACAGCTCAGCTTAAGACTGCGGTTGATGCATCTAAGAAGTCCAATATTGGTTCTTCTTCGAACTTCAATGAAAATCCTTCTTATTACAATCCTGATGTTGAGTACTTTATACAGACATAATGGGATTATAAATGGAGACTTGCAAATTCTTCTATCTCGTCTGTGGTTGGCCTGCAACACATTCATCGTGCCTATGATGAAATTTAAACTCCTGATCTGAAGTTGCATCTTAAGGCCTCAACCATTTCTGTTAAAGGAATTGACTCTGAACTTGATGAAATGAAGAAGTCTCATGCTGGTGTCAAAGAGAAAATTGATGGATTTTTGCTTCACACACCTAACTCAGCTGAAATCAAGAGTGTGAAATATATCATCAAAGATGTTGTTAAATCTCAAAACAGCATGGCCTCTAGACTTTCCTCCTTAGAAGACAAGGTTTCTTCTATAGGTGACAAGCTGGATGCTCTATTTTCTCTTCTTTTAAATACTGATGCCAAAAAGGGGGAGAAGATAGTTGCTACAAAATATACACCAAATTCTATTCAGACAACGGATAAAGATATTGATGATGATGGTGATAAGAATAATCCAGTTACAGATGTTCAAATTGCTTCTACTGCTCAACAAACTCAACATTCTAAGAAGAATGATTTTTCAGGACAAAGGAAGTCTACTGGTGCTTATAAAGCCAAGCACAAGTCTACTGCTGGTGCTCCTGAGGCGGATGACATTACAATCTCTAATTTAACAGATGCTAAAGAGTTGTTCTTTCCTTATAGGCATAAGGAAACAGGTAAAAAGATTGTCTTGTATTATAAAGACAAGAAGTTTGAGCAAAAGAATGCTAGGAGTGCTCTTGGGTATATAACTGAAGATTTCCCTGATCTAACACCTGAAGGAGCAGTTATGCAACAAAAGGAACTTTTGGCTCAAATTGAAGCTGAAGCTAACACTCTAAAGGAAGAGGAAAAAGTGGTGGTAGATCTGCAAGAGCAAGAGGAAGAGGAACAGGAAGAGGAAAAGGTGGAAAAACTTCTGAATCAAGTCAAGTGACTGCATTCAACTCTACTTTTCTGAATTTTCTATCCATAGAAGGTTATGTTCATGTACAAGGAAATGAAGAAGACAAAGAAGTTTAGAAGCCAAAAGAGTTGATTATACCAAGGAAGAAAAGATCAGTCATTGTCATTGATCAAGTTGGTACAACAAATCAAAATGTAACTCCTGATGCAGACATAAATCCCGAGAGGCTGATGAAAAAGAAAAGATAAATAGAAGGAAAGCTGATCAAGCATGTAAAGAATATTTGCAGAGAGTTTTGAAATCAAAGAGGGAGCTATGGCATAAAGCAGAAGGGAAGACTGATCATTTGTCTTCAAACTATGCTCCTCTCGGCAAGAAGAATAGAAGATGGAAATACATCCATGTATTCAATTATTCTAAAGGTTCAAGCATGTTGAATTTGTGTCAGCTGGGTTAAGAGATTCTATCTTAGAACAGGAAGATGTTGATAAGTCCATCAAGAAGCCTTCTTGGGTGGTATACAAGGAAAAACTGAAACTTATCAAATCTCGAACCAGAGGAGGCATTGGTCATTCCAATATGGAGATTTTAGAATCTGATCTGCTGGATACAAATACTCTGACAGAAAATCTTGGTGAAAGAATTTCTTCTTCACATCTTGAGAAAGTTAAAGCTGTGAAGATTGTTCATAGAAAGATAAATGATAATGATGTCAGAGAAGAGATTCTGTATTTTTCAGGGATGGTAAAGTAAAGAGCTTTACATTACAACAACTCTTAATGAAGACTGTGACATAATTGAAATACATTCACTATCTTCTTAGAGTTGAGAATAAAGTCACCAGAAACTGGTCTTCTATGATACTTGTAGTGATCAGAAGAAGAGTCATGACAAAAGATGATAAATACAATGGTGATTATGTTCCTGAGTAAAGAACTTATACTGGTCAAGAAATGCAGATGAAAAAGGGAGCTGTTGTGC
Organism: Apium graveolens; assembly: GCF_009905375.1. Classification (NCBI taxonomy): domain Eukaryota; kingdom Viridiplantae; phylum Streptophyta; class Magnoliopsida; order Apiales; family Apiaceae; genus Apium; species Apium graveolens. The sequence goes on from NC_133647.1 coordinate 188,652,974, forward strand.
TACAAGTTTTTCTCAACAGTCCTCAGTTATCCTTCAGTCCTGATCATGAAGATGTAAGTTTGAGCTTTATGTTGATTGGTGATCTTGAGATAAGAAAAAGCTCAATTTCTAAGTTAAGATCAGCTATCTATCAGCTTGGAGAAGACACCGAAGAGAAGAGAGAGTTGAAGAAAAAGCTTGTTAAGGCCCTACGAGACAAGGAGGAAGAAAGATTGAAGAACTTTCTTGGAACAACTGTCAGTTATCTGAAGATACTGAAGTAAGCTTTACTCCTTACACATTTTGTAGAATGGTTTTGGCATCATTGAGAATGGAATTTATGCTTATTGCATTAAGCATAAATTGGGGGAGATTGTTACATATTGAATTCTCAAAGATCAGAAGAAGCTCAGGATCTGGCTGTTCGGGTGACATCAGAATCTGATGTACCGTCAGGATTTGGCATGTCATCAGTATTTAAATGTCATCAGTATTTGAAGACAGTCAGCATTAGAGGATTTGTTCTGTTCCTTATAATGTGGAGCAAATATCTGTTACATTTAAGTTATAGGACTTTATCTGTTTAATTTAAGATATGTATCAGTTTCAGTTAGTTTTTGATAATGCATATCTTAGATTAATTTGTTGTAGTTGTGTAGTATATAAACACAGTTTAGGTCATCACTTAGTGTATCACACTCGAGGATCATTCGACCTAGCAGCTCTCAAGAACATCAGTATTTCTTGAGAGGATTTTTGTAATAATTTTTATCAGAAATATAAAAAACTGTTATATTTTATTACTTGTTCGAAACATTTATACAATTGTATCCAACCCCCTTAAACAATTGTATCTTTACTGGGCAACAAGTTGGATGAGGTACAACAGTCTTTAGAGCTTATTGTTTCACTTCTACTTGGTGATGATGCCATAAAGGGGGAGAAAGTTTTAAAATCTAAATGCAAGCAACTCCAACTGAAAGATGCTGATGCCAAATATGATGGTCCTGATGGAGGAAGTAAAGGAGTTTGGAAGGAGGTTTTTGGAAAGAAAGGTGGAGAACTAGTTCGTACTAGTGGTACTTCTAAAACCATTGGTAGCCAGTCTAGAAAAGATGGAGAAAGAGGGAGTAGTAGAAGACAACAACAAAAGATGACCGTGACTGCAAATCAAACTCTGAAAATCACAAATACCGATGTAGACCAAGGTATTCTGGAGATAGAAACTGGTGCTGAAGCAAGTCAGTTTTTACAGACATTGAAGTTCAAGGAATAGAAGACAAATATGTTCTACAAGGACCCTAAAATACAAGAATTTGATTCTAAGGTGAGTAGAAGGATTTTTGAAAGGGAAAATCTAGGAGTTGATCTTGAACAGTTAAGGCTTATAGAAAAGGAATTCAAGTCTTTGAGACCAGTAACTGCTGATACTGTCTCACCATATGAAGAAATTCCTGGACAAAGACCAACCAAGGGTGTAGTGATTAAGGAAATTAGCCAAAATGAAGCTGAAGGACCTGTTCTAAGGTCTCAAGAAATATTAAATGCTGATAGAAGTCATAAGGGCAAGGAGAAGTATAAATAATAACTTAATTGTTCGGCTCACCAAAAAATAGGAATAGTGAAAAGTCTAAGTCCAAGCCTAAATTAAAATTCAAGAAGAAATCATCATCTACTAAAACTCAAATACTAATAGATCCAGTCTATTAAGTAAGTCAAGCTCATGATGATGCTGATGAAGGGAAGATTCTAGAATAGGAAGCTAACCAGGTTCACAACAAAAGAAAGGTTATTCCCGGATCTGATTGAGTTAAGAAGTTACAAATCATTTCAATCACTGATAATGCTCAAGTTGAAAAATTTACTGCTGAAATTCAACCAGTCACAACCACTGATACTACTCAAGTTGTTGAAAGTGCAATTCAAGAAATAAAAGCCGATCCTTTAAATCCTGAAAGGAACTTAAACTCTGATTCAGAGGGCTCAAACTCTGATAAGCCAGAATTAACTCTTGAAGAAAAGAAGAAGTTGCAATGGGGAAGTAAGACACCTGCACCTAAAATAGATATTTCTGAGACTATCAATAAGATTTACAGTGGTAACTCACAGTCTAGAAGAGCTGGAAGAAGAGGTGGCTTGGGACTTCCAAATGCTGATACTTATACTAGCAATGTTTTGATTCTTAGAGAGCCTGGAAATCTGATAGAGATTGGAGAGAATGTACAGCTTGAACACTTACATAAGATCATATCGATTCAGATATTGCTTGATTTGTATGATACAAGTAAGCCTAATAAAAAGATGCTATATTTTATGGAGTATGGTAAGAGTTTGAATATTTCACAAGAGCAGATGAGAGACAAACAATGGCAAGAGTTAAAATATGTTTTTATATTACTCAAGGTAGTCAACTCTACTATTGCTAGATGGCCTGCTTATTTGAAGGACCTAGTATACAGGAAGTAGAGAGGAATGGCTTACAAGTCAAAGTACACTCCAAAATATATTGATATATCTGGAAATGCTGTTGATGTGCCTATTGGAGGAGCCAATGTGATTATGTCTTTGGGATTACATGTTTTTACTTTTAATCCTGATGGTAAGAAAGTCGGGTTCCTGGAACTGGATGACTTATCACTTGGAAGATCTAATCTACATGACCTCAGAGCTGCTATCTATCAGAATGATGAATCTACAGAAGAGCTTAAGGATATCAAATAGAGGATGGAGATGTATTTGAATGTTCTTGAATCAAATCTACTAAAAAATTTCTTTGATGATGCTACTGGATTTACTAGAGTTCAAGACTGAAGTTAAAGTCTGGCAGCACTGACTATAAGATAGATTTATTTGTATTTAGATAGTTTTTGACACCATCAATTAGGAACTTGTACATATTTACATAATGCACAACTTGGGGGAGATTGTTAGAAGAAATTGATGATATCGGTGTATAAACTATCAGAGTTTCTTTATCAGCATTTGATATTAGTATTTGACAGTGATGATGTTATTAACATTTACCATCAGTATTTGCTTATCAGCTTTTGTCATCAGAATTTACTTATATCAATATCTGTCGAGCTGGAAACTAGGAGATATCAAAGGAGGATATATTTGCTGAATATATGTCGGTGTAGAACATTGTAGCAATCAATAAATGGATATATTATAGGATTCCTTATTCGATTGTAATAGGATTCCTTATTAATTGTGTAACTGTGCAATATATAAGTACAGATTAGATTTACATTATAAGTGTTATGAATTGTTATATCATTCATATAACCTAGCAGCTCTCAAGAATAATTGTTCATCATTTGAGAGAGAATTGTAAACAATTTTTATAGAGCAATAATAAAAAATATTGATTCAACTGTGTATGTTATTTCAATTTGATTGTTTAACTGTATTCACCCCCCTTACAGTTCGTTAAAGTCCTAACAGAGATGCGTCTCCCATAATTTGCTTTATTTTTAGCTCTGTGATGCTATTTATGTTTGGGATTAAATAATCGTGTAGGCTATTTGAGACTTATTATAAGCATGAATAAAATTTATAATTTTAGATTATATTTAATTATAATTTATTGTATGAAAAATAGAGGTATTACAGTTGGCATCAAAACCCTGCCCGACCGAAAGTGTAGAAGCACTGCCCGAGTTCCGTATATATATTTTTGAGTTTGACGGGGATGTCGATCCTATAAGATAGGGTGTTTGTAACATCCAACATTGATAAGAAGAAGAGTATTTGAGACCTTTATAGATACAAGTCAACAACTAATGTGTACCAAATAGCTAGTTTTTTCGGATTGACCTGTGGTGGGTTGTTGGGTCCGGTATGCATTCGGTTGTGGGCTTGGATTTTATAAATGGTATCAGAGCCTAGGTTAGCTTTTTGTAGAATGTCCTTTAGGTGTGACCTGTGAGTTGAGAGTTTTAAAATATTAATATTTTGTTGTGGCACCTGTAGATGGCTGATATCTATAATGTTTGGGGTTTTGAAGATGAGATGTTTGATGAGGATGATCTGGAAGAGGAGTTCATAGAGGATAAGGATGAACAAGAGCAGGAGGTAACGACCCATACTACTATGGATGTGGGGGATTCATCACCAATTCCTGATAATGATGAATGTGACTCAGTTACTAGACCGGTGTACCGCGATGAGAAATTCTTGGGGAGTTGGCAGATAGATAGTGATACTATTGTTTGACTGGATGAGCAGATTGATGAGTTGACTATTGAATGTATAAAATTTGAAGATGGAAAGAGATGTTTTAGCAAAGAATTTTAAGGATGAAATGAATAAGTCAAGAATTGCACAACAGACCTATAAAAAAAATTGGATGAGATTGTTTAGTTCACTAAATTTTATGATCCAAAAACTTTAGAAAAATGGTGTACCGAAATAGGAGTTAAATAGATTAATAACTTCATATCTGACATGGTATTAGAGCTCAAGCTGGCAGCAAACTCAAGTTCTATCCCTTCCGCTCCCAATATATCTCACAATTTATCGTGGACATGAAAGGTAAATTAATGTCCCAAAGATGGGTTTCCGTGATCCACTCTTCGACCCAAAAATGGGCTCTTGAGTGAGGGGGAATGTTAGAATATAAGATCCTGGAAATGGCCATTCTCTAACACTTTGCGGTTTTAAAGAATGGCCATTTCCAAGATCTTATATTCTAACATTCTCTAACAAGTGAACCATCGAGGAAGTTCAATAATTGAGGAAATTTTAATCGACACGATTCAGGAGCTAAGCTTTCTTGCTCCAAATATGAAAAGGAATCACTTGGATAAGGATTGTCGCTGGTACACCAGAGCAAGCTTTGGTTGTGGGAAGTCTGGTCATAAGGTTTCAGAGTGTCCCAAATGCGATACATCAAGGGACAAGGATAACAGGAACACTGGAACTCTAGATACGCTCAGACCGAACTACGGACGTGTGTTTAAACTTCCTACAGGGCCAAACAAAGATTAAGGTACACAACTATCTCTATATTGTCCGGTTCTTAAATGTATATGTTATGTGGTTGTTTTTTTTTCTACTCTTGTATATATTTTTGATATGGTTCAATTTGGGGACCAAATTAATTTTTTTAAGGAGTGTAAAATGTGATAACCTGTATTTTCAAGTACTTAAAATTATAATATATATATATTTATATATATTTATTAGTTTTATTATGATAATAGAAAATGTTTTATTTGTACAAGTGGTATATATATATTTTCCTTAAAATTTAAATATAGTCAGTTACGGGTCTTACTTAGTCAATTATTATAGACGTTTGAAATTGTGGATAAAATATGTGTGTTAGTTTTGAAAGTGGCGGGTTTATCACGTCACTACAATTTAGGAGTAAGTTAAGCAGTTTAATTATATATAAAGGTTTAGTACTATCATTTGTGTGTACCGCAATCACCAGGTACGCTCTTTTCTATTAATTTTCTTTAATTCTTTTTTTGACATTTCTTGTATATATTTAAATTGTATATGATTACTATCTTAATAATATATATGCCATGTTTTTATATAAGTTATCGTTGGTTTAACAAATGATTTACATATTTTTGTCTTATGTAATTTACGTGATTTTATGTTATCATCCTCTAGGATCATGTTAGTACATGTAAATCATTGAAAGTATGTTTAATTGATGTTCATATTATGTGTAGGATCAATGACATTTTTATCATATTTTAATGTTTGGGCTTATTTGCATATTTTCTGATATATAAAATAAAGTGTAATTAAAATTCAGGCATATTTTATTCATAAAAGTGCATCTTGGTCAAAATAATAATAATAATAATAATAACTTGTATTAAATGGATAATATAATAAATTTATATTAATCAAATTATGTGTCTAGCTGCTTTACAAATTGTTAGGAAAAAATGCATGCTAATAATGATATATGTGCATGATTGCTATTTATGTATATTTAGTTAATTTAATATGACGATTAATTCTAGTGGTCTTGTATTTATTGCTAGATAATTATGTATATAAATGTAAAGAAAGTAGGAAAAATTTAATGACTAAGTGCTCCTGTTATTACTCTGAGCCTGCTGCGTATGTGCATGTATATGTATCTTAGTTATTTTATTTTACTTATTGATATATTAAAATAAATGATGATTATATACTATTGTGTTTAAAATTAGGATAATTTTTTTAATGAAGTGTGATTTTTGTAACTACATGAGTAAATGTACATATATATTATAATTTTCAGGTTCCTCCTATTAGTTTACACATTTATTTGTTAAATAATTATTATAATATTGGTTAATAGTTGCTACTCTATTTGCGTATGACATTTCCATAAATTTTGGTATGCATTGATAGTGCCTTCTAGCCACATGAGTGTGTAGCTAGCTGGGTCATGAGATATGTTATTAGATGTATATGTTTAGTGTGTGATGTGGACTCTGTATGTCTAGGTGTATTATTGGGAGCATAAGTTGGAAAATTTATTTTGAAATCTTTTAAATATTTTTGCACTGCTTTTATTTTAAAAATTATGGATCAAATGCCATATTTTAGATATAAGAATTCCCAATGAGCTCTGACAACTAGTTAGTAATTGCGTATAGTTCCAGACTTAGCCTTTGATATCTTCCTAAGGAGTGCTACTTATGATGCCTTCGGGAGTGCACACTATATGATACCTTAGTAAGAGGCACATTATTGACATAAATTATGCACTTTTAACACTATGTCACTGGATATTTGTGGCCTTAGCAAGATGTGGAAAATACTTATGTTTTATGTCATATGAATTTTGGAAAATGAATATGGTTTTATAAAAATTTTGAACTACTTGATCCACCAGTGTCAAATTGTTTTCTTGTTCGGCTCTTTGGCTCATTACTTACAAATTTTCAGGTGCTTAGCTTTTGGGACATCTAAAAGGTGGACTTAATTTGAGCTTACTTTGGAATAATGTTTTAGTGATTATGTTTATATTGGAGCTGCGTCTCCTAAGATTTGCGTTATTTTCAGCTATATGATGTTATTTATGTTTGGGATTAAAAAATCGTGCAGGCTTATTTGAGACTTATTTTAAGCATGAATAAAATTTGTAGTTTTAGTTGATATTTAAGTATAATTTATTGTCTAAAAACTCGGGGTATTACATTCAAACTATCGTGAGACACATCCCAGAATTTATTTTCTTTAATTTTGATAAAAAAATGAATTGATTGTTCGGTATTTGATTTTTGAAATTCGGTATTGTACTACAAGAAATAGAGTCAAAACGGACCAGTAAAATAGTAGACTTTGTACAAACTCGACCGTAACCGTTAGTCGGGATAAACATGCGGGTTCGTGCAAAGTTAGTATGTTTTGAACAAAACCGCCATTGACCTTGTTGAACGATCAAAGTCACGTGTAATAAAATGTGTGTGGCCCCTGCTGACGCCCTCCAAACTCGGGTCAGAAGTTTGGGGCTCACAACACACACCACAATATTTAAACCTGTATATAAAGTATTATATGCATTGACCCTTCTTTACACAACCACAGATCACAACATGTTAAAGTATGAAAATAAGCCACAACCTTAACTTTTATTACATCGTACCAAAACCCAACTAGTTCAACTTACAATTGTTAATGATATCGTACTTACAATCTTAAACCACTCATCTATAATATAAAGCTCCTGCTAGCTCGATCCAATTTAAACGGAAATCCCAGCTCGCACACTGGACAGGGAATCCCCGTTACCAACACTTACTTCTTCAACTGTTGAAAACATAATTTTTTTTGCAAGAGTGAGCTTACTAGCTCAGCAAGTAATAATAGCAACAATTGAGGTTATACCATTACCAATTGAAATGATTCAGAGGAATCAAGTTTCTGAATAAGAAATGATTAGAATTGGATATTCACTTTTCATTTTTAATCTAAGGTTAGGCTGCTGATCAGTCACGCACTAACCCCGAGCAAGCCTCCCAGCTTTGCTCTATATACTGAATCCAAGGCACGCATTGGCCTATTATGACCACGAATCTGGTCTGACCGCGAATCTGGTCCACACTTAATAAAACCTTCCAATTCTAAAACAATTCAATATGATGACCAATGTAAATCAAAAAGCTGAATCATAAACAACATTTATCTTGAAGCATAGGGTGATTCATAACACCATGAAGGCATAACAGAGAATTCAAAAAGATTGGATTTTAATCAAGGAAAGATTCAGAAAGTAGAAGACCAAGGGTTCAAGGGTTCCAAGAATTGGTTTTCTGTTAAACAAGGAATAAGGGTTGGTATATCAAGCAATTCACAATCAGAAATCAGTATGTGGTAGGTATGTATTCGTGGAGTAGTATCGTATGTGTTTGGATAGTATCTGAGAATTGAACAATCGATGGTTATAAGAACAAGGCTTATGGCTCAAGATCAAGAAGAATCAGGGTTCAAGGTTCAATAGTTTAAAGCACTTGCAATATAAAACATGAGTTATTTTGAATAATAGCGACATGTTATGAAACAGTTCAAAAATATTTACAATATATCTTTAAAGAAAGGTTCAGAAGTACTTGCCTTATCATCGACGATTTTCACTTTACTTGTACTCATCTAACAGTTTTACTCATCAACCATTTTTTTTCTCTTTCTATGCCTTGCTTCTATTTATCAATCACTTTCCTTTTCTTTCTATGCTTTGATTCTATTTATGGATCATTGATTTCCTTTTCCACGCCTTGCTGACTCTGCTAGGCATCACAAGTATGTATCAATTATTCATACTCGTATTATTCTAATCGTCACATAGATGTCATAAGCTTTCATCTACCCTTCGTTTTACCCAAATCCGATTTACGGATTGAAATTATGAATAAAGCAGTCAAACCATAACCACATAGGCATATAACGCATCAATCAGTGAACACGTAGCACATAACACGTAAGGTATTTGATCAAAATAATTTTTCAAATAAGATTTGAGGTCAAAATGATTTTCCGGGTATTTATTACGAATTTTTGAACATTTTTCGGAATTAAAACGGGACTTTGAATCAATTTATAATTAAATAATAGGGTTCGAACACCCGAATCCGACTTTAAAATAATTTTATAATAATTACCGAGCCTTGAAAATAATTTTAAATAATATTTTAAGGCTCGAAACTATTTTTCGGAATTTTTAAATCAATTTTACAGAATTAAATCTAATTATTAAATCAATTAAAATTAATTAATAATTAATTAAATTAATTAATCAATTAATTATAAATTAATCGATTAATTATAAATTAATCGATTAATTGTTAATTAATCGATTAATTAAAATAATTAAAAATTAATTAAAATTAATTAATAAAATAATTTCGATTTATTTTGAATAATTAAAATAATTTTCTGATTTTAAAATAATTAAATAAACAATTTTTCTGACTTTTCAAATAATAGAAATATCATTTTTAAAATAAACTAAACAGCAATCTGGATTTTGCAAGTATTCAAACTAAAATACGGAATAAGCGAACTATGCAAAAGTTGGGGACCAAACGACACTTTGGTCGTCTTCCCCGACGATACCGGCGGCGGCGGCGACGACACCGCCGGCCGGTTCATTTTTCCCAGAACATCACCAGTTTTAGCAGAGCTGCAGTACTAATTGCCAGGAACTCCCCTACGGCCTTCAATCCGGAGAACAGTCCGCCAATCAGCCGGAAAATCGGCTAGAAACTTATCGTTTCCGGCAGGTTTCTTTTTTCCGGCGACACCGATTTAGCAGCCCAACATCAAAACCAATTACATGAATCAATTTTTCTTGTGACGATCTACATATTGGTATCTTCATTTTCAACCCAGAATTAACCAAATTAAAAACCCCAAATTTTAATTAAAATTCTTCAAGAACTTCAAGAACCCTAGTTCATATAATCTCGAAAATTAAATCGAAGTTTAGGCATGATGCAGTGCTCAAAAATCAACATATGATATACCAAATTGACTGGCAAGGGATGCTCTACAACATGGAATCATCAAATCATATCAACAACATCAAGAACAAAAATTCATATTTTAATCATCAAATAATTCAAATTAAAATAAATAAATAATAAAATCACCTTGATTTCTGCACTGAAATGGTTGATTGATTCAGAAAGTACTTTTCGAGAGCTTCGTTTTGATATATCGCACGTTTGAATTGGAGTTCGGTAACGCCTTCGTTTGTGCGTTTGATTTTCAAGAACGTATCGGTTTTTAGGGTTTTTCTCTGTAATTACTATATTTTTACTGGTGGTAAATGAATAAACGAATAAAATGAAATAAGAAATATGGTATTTATATTTACGGAATATTGGTTCGTTTTGGATCGTTAAATTAGTTACTTAGCCGCTAAGTAACTGCAATAACGATCCGATTTGATATCAGTTTTGGATAATTATCCCAACCGGGCTTTTTATAAAACACTCTATACGAAAATAATATAATAGTATCTCGTCTTTTGAGAATACGGGTTTCGTTGATTTACCGAAATGATTATCGTATCGAAAATCTTGCGTCGGGCCGCGCACGTGTCAAACCGTAATCCGGATTGAAAAAGTCAAAACATGGAAAATGTCTGGAATTACCAGATTAGGTTAGAAAGGAGGTTTCGGGTTGTAAAAACGTAAAAATGATTGAAGTCGGACGATTCCCGGCTTTATAAAATAATTTTGTAATTATTCAGAAAATAATTAATCAATTCATAAATCAATATAAAATTATTTAACAGCCCAAAAATTACCAGAAAAATACCGTAATTATCTATATTTTATTCTGGTCATAATAAAATTAGCAAACTCATACTGTATCACATATAAGAATTCACATATTTACACCAATTATCAGATAATTTACCAAAAATCACATAATAATCATATAAAAATTATTTATTAATACAAATAATTACACGCGATATCCTGGATGTTACATCCTTCCCCCCTTAAAAGGATTCTGTCATCAGAATCATACTAAGGATCAGATAATTATATATTCAAGTATCTCACTTCCATTTTCTCAGGTTGATCTTTCAACCCTACAACTTTTCATAAACTTTTACTCGCAACATCAATCATTACTTAACAATCTCTTGCTGACCTTATATTCTATCTGTTGCTTATATAACTCAACTCAAGTCTCCATTTTATATATATATGGAGCTAAATTACTCTTCCTGAGTATACACATATAAATACCCTATGAACCTGCTAGACGTGTGGTGGTGAAGTCTACTTACTTACACTTATCCTGACTACTTTACTGTTTTAAAAAGGACCAGAATAATGCTTACCAATTATCCTTCCTTTGTAATTCTAGTAATTCATGCTCATGAACATTTGCAATAGCTACTGGTTATTAAACCCCATTCCCTCATGTTTCGCTATTCAATTAACTTAGTTATAATCGCTTACAATCGCATTCAAGGCTCTTTAATCGTTCTTTTAAATGTTCTCATCCATCTGCGAATGATATACTGAAACTATGGCGTATTCGATTCCTAACATTCTCGAGATTACTCCATAATTAAGAATTAACGAAAAGATCTCGACGGAATATGACTGACGCACAGCCTTAGCATAATTGAGGATGTCGAGCGAAGATCTCTTACCATTTTAAAGAAGGTACACTAACCTGGAGTTATCACCGACATATTTTTAACCCATATCATCATTTATTTTGATTCTAAGGAGTTCTCATACGAAACTGACCGCAATGCTTTCCTTGACGTCTAATCACATATAACGTTTATTCTTTCCTTATGCCATACTATCAGAAAATTTTCTTTGACATCTATGTCTCGTATCATACCTTCGGAGTAGCTTGAATCTCTTGAGTTATCATTGTTCAACCAAATTCCTATCTTTTTAGTTTCGCTTTACTTAATATCCATTCCTCTAGAAGTAGTACATACCATTTTAGTTCGACATAATTTATCGTATTCTGAATATTCTTGTCAAATTTCGAATCACACAATATTAATCATCTACAACCAGTTCCTTGATTTGTTGACGTGCCACCATTTTTTTTTCAAGCAGCAACTAACCCACCTTTGGTTCTCAGGTGGCATCACCATAACGTTTCTTGGAGAAATATATCCGTCTAGTCTTTGATGTCCCGCCTTAACTCCTCGATACGTGTAACATTTGCTAATCTATCCCACCTTTTCTTTCTTTATATCTGGCCACCAATAATTTCCCTCTAAATCTCTATACACATTGGAACTTCATGGATGGACCGAGTATCTTGAGTTGTAAGCTTCTTGTAAAGTTCCCTCCTTCAATTCTGTCACTATTGGAATCCCAAATTCTGAAATAAAATCTGGGAATGTCTTGATCATCTTTTTGAGTATATATATATTTTTCTTTTAACGGTTAATATCTTAATCTATTATTTTCCCTTGAAATTTCTTTACCTTCTCTAGCAATCATGGCTGAAAAGTCATACTATACATCTTTGCATTGTTAGGTTTGCAAGTTCTGGCATCAATTTAACTTTTGAAATTCTTTGTATGATTCTTCTGACACAGTCAACACGTTCGGTCTTTCCTTTCTTCTTAATGCATCTGTTACTACGTTTGCTTTTCCTGGGTGATAGTTAATCGTGCAGTCATAGTTCTTGCTCAACTCCAACCATCTTCATTGTCATTCATGTTACCCATATCTTGCCTATATCCTGGCATCTTATATAGTTTCTTTATCATCCTTTTGATTCCACCTCCTTTTTCATCTCCGTTCTTCATTCTCATAGCTTATTCAAAGCCGAACTCTTGACATTAATACTCATTTTGCTGTCATATCAAATTAGATATTAATACGAACTTTGATGCTCACAACATCCTATTCTGAAGTAAACATAAATCATCTGTATTAAAACCACTTCCGATATCTAACAACAACCTAAGTATCAACATCAATCGGAAGCTGAATTAAAACTATATCTCACACTAAGTCCAAAATAGAAATACTTGACAAATCATTTATTGTATGATTATCACAACAATTTAGAAACAAGACATTCTTTGATAAAACTTTGTTGCAGATGATAAAAATCTCATTGATTGTCTAATAAAATCCATATTGGTGTAACTATAAATCTCTGCTTTATTCCATCTCTCTTCTTCCTTTCTTCTCGTTGCTTCATCTTAAATCTTTAGCTCTTGAAAACAGTCTTCTCACTTTTCCATGCAAATGACTTTTTATTTCTCTTGTCCATTATGAAGGGCATGCTCATTTAAGTAAAAGCTCACACATTTGCAGCAATTTCTGAATTCTACTAGCGTCCTTACTTCTCCCCAATTCCTCATTGTTTAGATTTCAGATTTGGAAGTCACATTAAAATTTGACTTAATCTAATTGGAATCGATCTCCATGTAACTGATCATTAGTTGGTACAATTGGCCAATTAACTTACTTAATTGATCAATTACACCAAGTGATGACTAGCTAAATGAAATCAAAGACCAATTATATATAGTCGAATTGGATGTAATAACCTCTTTCGAGAATCGAGATCACAACTAATTGGAGTATCAACATTAATATTCATAACATAGAGAAGTCTACTTTCCGAAAAAAAATTGGGCAGCATTTCCTTTACATTATTGATTACCAGTCGGACTCAAGCCGACACCCACAATCAACCAAATAACCAACAATCAACCCTCAAATATACCAGTCCACTTTCGCTTTCCAACTCACCAATTCACCACCTCATGTAATATTAATCAGTACAACCTATGTCACTAATTCAACTTAAGGTTATAGCGAACAATTCTTATTATACTATACATTTTTCTCATATTCCCTGATTATAACAGAATATCACTACTGAGTACAATTACAAATTATTCAAAAATTCTTCTAGTTCATATTTCAATTCAAGCTCTCTACTTAACAATTAGTCCACCCTGGAAGTATACACTTGTCCTTATTAATTAACTTGTTCAACCTTTGATGACCAACACTTGGTCTCAACCCACACTCTTAAAATCTTGCGAATGAGTACAGTTGGTTTTAAAGCTTCACATCTTAAAAATTGTTGCAGTCAAACCGCCATACCTTCATATTCCCTTATGTCTTTCCATATTGAACTTTCCTTGTCGTCCCTGCTACAAGCGTAAATTTTACCACAACGCACTTTCTTGAGTGGGAAAGTCCAACCATCCCTTGATGAACACGCTTAAAGTTTAGTCGTATCTATCATTTATTCGATTTTGAATCTTTATAAAGAATATCTCCCACATGATCGAGATATCATTTTTGTAATATTTTAATCGATTATTTGGTTATTATTAAGAATTTCTTCATTTGTCTTCGTTGTCCAATCGATCATTTGCCTCACCTGATATATACAGCTTTATTTTATTATTTCTCTAGTTAATTTACCTCATACAGTTTGCTAATTACTCGAATTCATGCCAAAATCGGAGAAATTCATGAATCAACAAATCGGGATTTAAGAAGAAAGAATGAATACTGATTTGAATAGGAATGAGACAACCATATTAGTACCCAAGATGACCAGTCTTTCATACCATATGGCACACAGCACATGATTAGGTGGCGTCCCACCAGACTTTTTGTCATTTTGACAAATCGTCACACCATAACACTGCTTGTCCCAATTAGGAAACAATGTTTTGAAGAAGGAATGATTTGAAAGGGATTCAACAATCACTTTATGAAGCTGATCATGAAAGAAGTTCATACTTTACTCGAGATTTATAAGAATGATAAGAAAGAATGATATCATTGGTCGCCATTCACATTTTATCTATTTACAACTTCATCGCTTTTTCGATCAATAGATCCCATGCCGAGTCATATATCAACTTTAGAAAGTTCTCAGAAATGCTTTCTTGAATCGATTATTAAAATAATTTCCTACTTATTAGGTCTTGTATCTTTAGCGTCATGCTTCCACGTTCATATACGATTTTATTTACAATTTTACGAGATTTATGCTCATAACTTCAAATTTCACTTATGCTGCTAATCGTTCAACTTGTCGCCTCTTTTTCTAATAACATTCTCCCTTTAGAAGGTCTAGAGATTTCCTTAATCTTCTTTGCTCATACTCAGCTTCTCATGAATCGACATATTCCTCGTGCTCTAATCGTCTCAACAGTTGGATAAACAGTTTCTCCGTAATAGCGGGTCCACTTGTCCTTCTAAACGAACCATAATAATTCCTAAAACAAGTATTCGTCTGGATAATCTGAATCTTATAGCAAACAAGAAACTCAAGTAGTAATTGGACAACCAAGTTTTAAAACTTGTTTCATTCCAAGGAATTTTAGAAAAAAATTGTGAAGAAAATCTCTTTGGAAAACTGAGTTAAAATTTTGAAAATCATACACATGGTAGCCATTACTATATGAGTTGGTTATCGTTCTTTTTAACCACGACAAAGTATCAAATTGGGAACACCATCTGATAAAATCTCATCCATTTCTGTATATCCTCTATCCCTCGTTGGGTCCATTTTACGTTCATTGATCAACAAAAATTCTAGTGACCGTTGCATATTATCTTATTCATAGCTTTTCTTCAAATCTTTCATACTGGTATCATTCCCATCCTCATCTTTGACGGTTACTAAGTATAACAAATCTATTCGGTAATCATCAGATTTATTTTATAACACAAGGTCGATTTATATCATATTATTTCTATACGTATCATGTTTGATCATATCATTGTCATATAATTCCAAGAAAACTCTCGATTTCCAATCCTCTCAAATTTCTTTAAAGATTCATCTAGCTCACTTCACAAGATAATCGTGGGTGGCATACTCATTAGTAGCTCCCTATAACCTGGTAGCGGCTATCTTCCGAAGCACGCATATCCTTACTCTAGATTCTTCGAACATTTCTTAATGCCTTGTGTACTCACCATGTGTTATAGCTTTCGAATCCATCCTCGTACGTGCTGTTACTTCGTAGGACGGGTTTTAAACTGATGTTATAGAACAAAATGTAGGGTAGACAAAAATGATACACCCACAGTTAAGTATCCGGTGGAACCAGAATCAGAATGTGGGGGAGATTCTCGAATAGATAACCTCGCATCAGGGGACGAGATAATAATGTAAAAAGGTGCAACCGTCGCAACAGGAGGTGACATGGCAAATACCGGTGGACGAGCAAGGCGTGAATCAGATGATAGTCTTCCGAATGAAGGCGCCAAATGACCAGACGATCCCGGGATAAAAGAATCTTCCATCACCGCCATCTGAAAATCGCGTCGCTAGATAAGGATGTCGAATTTCATCACGAATCCCACTAAAACCTACTATTTGATCGCACTCAACCTCTCGACGTTCTATCTTTCTATTTCCTAATCCTAATCCTAACCCTCTATCCATTTCCCGACAATGTAGGCTTGTTTCAGTGACTTATAACCTGTAGCTCTGATACCAACCTGTGACGCCCTCCAAACTCGGGTCAGAAGTTTGGGGCTCACAACACACACCACAATATTTAAACCTGTATATAAAGTATTATATGCATTGACCCTTCTTTATATAAAGTATGAAAATAAGCCACAACCTTAACTTTTATTACATCGTACCAAAACCAAACTAGTTCAACTTACAATTGTTAATGATATCGTACTTACAATCTTAAACCACTCATCTATAATATAAAGCTCCTGCTAGCTCGATCCAATTTAAACGGAAATCCTAGCTCACACACTGGACAGGGAATCCCCGTTACCATCACTTTCTTCTTCAACTGTTGAAAACATAATTTTTTTTGCAAGAGTGAGCTTACTAGCTCAGCAAGTAATAATAACAGCAATTGAGGTTTTACCATTACCAATTGAAATGATTCAGAGGAATCAAGTTTCTGAATAAGAAATGATTAGAATTGGATATTTACTTTTCATTTTTAAACTAAGCTTAGGCTGCTGATCAGTCACGCACTAACCCCGAGCAAGGCTCCCAGCTTTGCTCTATATACTGGATCCAAGGCACGCATTGGCCTATTATGACCACAAATCTGGTATGACCACGAATCTGGTCCACACTTAATAAAACCATCCAATTCTAAAACAATTTAATATGATGACCAATGTAAATCAAAAAGCTGAATCATAAACAACATTTATCTTGAAGCATAGGGTGATTCATAACACCATAAAGGCATAACAGGGAATTCAAAAAGATTGGCTTTCAATCAAGGAAAGATTTAGAAAGTAGAAGACCAAGGGTTCAAGGGTTCCAAGAATTGGTCTTCTGTTAAACAAGGAATAAGGGTTGGTATATCAAGCAATTCACTATCAGAAATCAGTATGTGGTAGGTATGGATTTGTGGAGTAGTATCGTATGTGTTTGGATAGTATCTGAGAATTCAACAATCGATGGTTATAAAGAACAAGGCTTATGGCTCAAGATCAAGAAGAATCAAGGTTCATGGTTCAATAGTTTAAAGCACTTGCAATATAAAACATGAGTTATTTTGAATAATAGCTACATGTTATGAAACAGTTCAAAAATATCTGTAATATATCTTTAAGAAAGGTTCAAAAGTACTTGCCTTATCGTCGACGATTTCCACTTTACTTGTACTCATCTAACAGTTTTACTCATCAACCACTTTTCTTCTCTTTCTATGCCTTGCTTCTATTTATCAATCACTTTCCTTCTCTTTCTACGCTTTGATTCTATTTATGGATCACTGATTTCCTTTTCTATGCCTTGATGACTCTGTTGGGCATCACAAGTATGTATCAATTATTTATACTCGTATCATTCTAATCGTCACATAGACGTCATAAGCTTTCATCTACCCTTCGTTTTACCCAAATCCGATTTACGGATTGAAAGTTATGAATAAAGCAGTCAAACCATAACCACATAGGCATATAACGCATCAATCAGTGAACACGTAGCACATAACACGTAAGGTATTTGATCAAAATAATTTTTCAAAGAAGATTTGGGTCAAAATGATTTTCCAGGTATTTATTACGAATTTTTGAACATTTTTCGGAATTACAACGGGACTCTGAATCAATTTATAATTAAATAATAGGATTCGAACACCCGAATCTGACTTTAATTTTTTTTTTATAATAATTACCGAGCCTTGAAAATAATTTTAAATAATATTTTAAGGCTCGAAACTTTTTTTCGGAATTTTTAAATCAATTTTACACAATTAAATCTAATTATTAAATCAATTAAAATTAATTAATAATTAATTAAATTAATTAATCAATTAATTATAAATTAATCGATTAATTAGAATAATTAAAAATTTATTAAAATTAATTAATAAAATAATTTTGATTTATTTTGAATAATTAAAATAATTTTCTGAATTTAAAATAATTAAATAAACAATTTTTCTGATTTTTAAAATAATAGAAATATCATTTTTAAAATAAACTAAACAGCAATCTGGCTTTTGCAAGTATTCAAACTAAAATACGGAATATGCGAACTATGCAAAAGTTGGGGGACCAAACGACACTTTGGTCGTCTTCCCCGACGATACCGGCGGCGACGGCGGCGGCGACACCGCCGGCCGGTTCGTTTTTCCCAGAACATCACCAGTTTTAGCAGAGCTGCAGTACTAATTACCAGGAACTCCCCTATGGCCTTCAATCCGGAGAACAGTCCGCCAATCAGCCGGAAAATCGGCTGGAAACTTATCGTTTCCGGCGGGTTTCTCTTTTCCCGCGACACCAATTTAACAACCCAACATCAAAACCAATTACATGAATCAATTTGTCTTGTGACGATCAACATATTGGTATCTTCATTTTCAACCCAGAATTAACCAAATTAAAAACCCCAAATTTTAATTAAAATTCTTCAAGAACTTCAAGAACCCTAATTCATATAATCTCGAAAATTAAATCGAAGTTTAGGCATAATGCAGAGCTCAAAAATCAACATATGATATACCAAACTGACTGGCAAGAGATGCTCTACAACATGGAATCATCAAATCATATCAACAACATCAAGAACAAAAATTTATATTTTAATCATCAAATAATTTGAATTAGAATAAATAAATAAATAACAAAATCACCTTGATTTCTGCATTGAAATGGTTGATTGATTCAGGAAGTACTTTTCGAGAGCTTTGTTTTGATATATCGCACGCTTGAATCGGAGTTCGGTAACGCCTTCGTTTGTGCATTTGATTTTCAAGAACGTATCGGTTTTTAGGGTTGTTCTCTGTAATTACTATATTTTTACTGGTGGTAAATGAATAAACGAATAAAATGAAATAAGAAATATGGTATTTATATTTACGGAATATTGGTTTGTTCTGGATCGTTAAATTAGTTTCTTAGCCGCTAAGTAACTGCAATAACGATCCGATTTGATATCAGTTTTGGATAATTATCCCAACCGGGCTTTTTATAAAACACTCTATACGAAAATAATGTAATAATATCTCGTCTTTTGAGAATACGGGTTTCGTTGATTTACCGAAATGATTATCCTATCAAAAATCTTGCGTCGGGCCGCACACGTGTTAAACTGTAATCCGGATTGAAAAAGTCAAAACATGAAAAATGTCTGGAATTATCAGATTAGGTTAGGAAGAAGGTTTCGGAAGAGTTTCGGGTTGTAAAAACGTAAAATTGATTGAAGTCGGACGATTCCCGGCTTTATAAAATAATTTTGTAATTATTTAGAAAATAATTAATAAATTCATAAATCAATATAAAATTATTTAACAGCCCAAAAATTACCAGAAAAATGCCGTAATTATCTATATTTTATTCTTGTCATAATAAAATTAGCAAACTCATACTATATCACATATAAGCATTCAAATATTTACACCAATCATCAGATAATTTACCAAAAATCACATAATAATCATATAAAAATTATTTATTAATACAAATAATTACACGCGATATCCCGGATGTTACAACCCTGGTGCGACATTACGATGTCTACGGACACGTGTGTGGGCCCAGACACGTATGAAAACCACATCACTTATTTCAACAACAAAAATGACCTGCAAAATTGATTGACTTTTATACAAACCCGATCGTTATACTCAGCTGGTTTTGGAACGGTCGGCTGACTTGTGCATTTTAACCAGAACACAAAATTGACCGTTCAAGTGGTTGGATTTGTTATTCAATTTTGTAGGTCAGAAAATTCATCGATCGGTTTAGGATGACATGGACAAAGTTAAACAAGTTCTTCCAAAAAAATGGGCATCATGCTTTAGTTGGGTTTGATGGTCTGTTTTGTTACAAACCTGCCATTCTGCAACACTATCGATTTTGAGTTATGAATTTGGACAATTAATTTACAACGGTCGAAAAAGATACTTATAGTAGTACAAATATCATTTGCATACAAACTATAGCAAGAATTAAATTATATTTCCTTGCATTTATGAAATATAATTTTTGAAAGAAGTCTTATTTGTAATTTTACCGCATATAGTTTTTTACGATTAAAATTATCTATTAATATTATTCAATTTCTGGAAAAAAAAATTAATACCATTCAATTAACTACTTTTATGTATTATACATTTTATTGAGCGGAATATTGAAGCTACAAAAATATCAAGACAACAACAAATGTAATCAAATAAAAACAAACCTACGAGGGAGAGGGGTAAAAAATGTCTTATTTAATAGGATTTGGGTGTTGCATGTATGAAAGTGAAATAATAGATTAATTAGAAGCAAACAAATGTATAGCCCAACTATTTTGTCATACTTGAAAGATAGTAAATGTAACAGATAACAGGAAATAAGGAGCAAGTACATTAAATGATGGGTGACATGCAAGTCCATCAGCTAAACTAGCTACTCCATTACTAACAATTACTCCATTACTAACAATTACACCAAAACTAACCATCCTTGTAAAATCCTTGTAATTTACAAGGATGGTCTTAAATTATGTCTTAAATTTGCGGTGGACAATTTTATTATCAGCTGAGAGCTGATCCCCGTAATTCCAAATTTTGCAGGCACATACATGGAATAATTTGTTACACTCAGGAGAAACTCCTATAAATTTGCAATATGGATCAAAATCATCGCATTCAACATCAAACTGACAACATTTTATTAAGCCTTCTGCTTTTGGTACATTTGACAAGTTCAAACCTGCACCATTTCACAAGAAGTAAACAAACAAATTGTATGTGCGAGAGAGAGAGTGAGAGAGAGAGAGAGAGAAGGTGAAAGGGTGTGTGTGTGTGAGAGAGAGACACTAACAAAACATTGGAAGAACGAAGATGACGAACAGATTTCGTCCTAGAAAATGCTTATCCATATAGATATACGGGGACTTTATACTGCACTTCAAGATTGTAGTTATATTTTGCTCGTGCCAAATGACTGAACGAGTAAAAAGAAAGTCCTCAAACCCCCTACTTATAACATGCCAAAACGCATACGATTCTAAACTTAAACTACCATAAAGAAATGCATGACTTTAAAATGGGCATTCCTCGTTTCCTCCTATCCATCTTTCAACCACTTTACATATACTACCATATAATATATAATCTTCTTTTTAATTAATTAATTAATTTACTATGAATGCATATATTCAACTTCGAGTTATGTGTCATATTTCAATACAATAAGTCAATAATTGCACTAGTTTCGTAACTTAAACGTAGGTATTTTTGGACTATTATTTGAATAAAAATTATATTATATTATATTAGTTTTTTAACTTATGTGTTTAATTCTGTAACTACTTTACTAATGAGATAAGATTTATTTGATCATAGCGGAAGTTACAAAATTATGACATATGTAAGTTACATTTTATGAACTATTATATAAGGAGACCTTGTCTTCTTGAATATAGAGGAGGGAGTGAGAGAGAAGAATCTCACAAGAATTTGGGGATAATTTATTTTAACTATTCTTAGAGTTTTAGGATCTTGAAGATAAAAGCCGTATTTATTTGGTTCGTAGGAGGCGGGCTCAAGTGCTTAAGATCACCCCGATTCGTTGTATCCTGGAAAGCAGAAGTCACGTACACCTTTAAATACCATGAGGATGGGTTTATCTATTTTGAGGACATCGTAGTTTTCACGTGCCTGAAATATTTTCAGGTAT
Organism: Apium graveolens; assembly: GCF_009905375.1. Lineage (NCBI taxonomy): Eukaryota > Viridiplantae > Streptophyta > Magnoliopsida > Apiales > Apiaceae > Apium > Apium graveolens. The sequence goes on from NC_133647.1 coordinate 188,675,065, forward strand.
TTTTATTCGTCTAATTCTGATTTCAAGTAACTCTCCAATTTATACTCCGGACAAGCTTAAAACAGATAACTAACTCATATGAATTGGATTTTTGATAAACTATATGTGTATCTTATCTTGGAGTAAATGGGTTTTTTCAGATCTGAGTTTGCTGTTTTATAGGTTTGGTTGACATGTTCATTTTTTTAAATCTTGTACATACTTGGTGTTTTCTTATCCAGTATGAGTATGATAATATTTTAATATCGGAAAAATTGATTTGTTTATTTTTTTAATTTTTTTTGCCCCGGGAGCGTGATAGTTTTGTATATTTGTGTGATAAATGCATGCTGGCTTGGCTCTGAATCTGTGACTGCAGTTGTCTATTTTATACATGTTGGGTGTTCATGTTTAGGTTGATTTTATAATATGAGTCCTCGTGTGTAGAATATATTTATGGTTTTCCTTGGTAGGCTTATGATTTCGTTTGGCAATATTAGTTTAACCAGTCATACCAGTAGAGTAGACAGTAGAGGTGTATTTTATGTCAGGTGGTGTAAGTGCCCAGTCATATGTGTATAAGTACCTGCCATGTTCGTCTTAAAAAAAACTGTCATCCCTTCTTAAATTAGCTAGTGTATATGTATTTATGTACTTTCTTTTTTCAATTTTTTTCTAATAATAAATGTGTTTTGGCCCTTTTGGGATTATACTCATGTTGAGGTGTCATGATTTGTGTTTTTCGTTTCTCTTAAAAGGCTATTGTGTAACCAGGTTCTTGTGTAAATTGATTAATTTTATAGAAGAACAAGCTTTTCGAGACTATTACACGCTGTTTATTAATAAATATTGTATGCCATTTATTTTTAAATATTAACCATGTATTTTTTTAATACGTGCTCTGGTTACTTACATGGTTATCATGTTAATGGCGTTATTTGTAGGGATATTTATATCAATTAGGTTTTATCTTACTAATTTATGTTACATGGAGTTTGTGGAATAATTTCTATTTAAAATGATTGTACATGCAATTGATGGCTTTAATTAATTGAGCATATGTAGAGGTTTTACCTGGTTAATCTGTTAAAAAAATAATCGACTATGCATGCGCTCAAGTTGTATAGGATAGTGTGGTGAGTGGATTTACCACTTTTGGTAGGCCTAGTCTCCTTTTAATTATTGGTTTTAGTTGATTAATTATTTAATTAATTAATTAATAAATTATTTGTTCTAAATAATATGTGAAATATTCGAGAAAAAAATAACTCATTAGACTTGGTACTTAAAAAGTACAGGTTTGAGGTCGGCACAAAATATTAATTTTTCTGGTCGGATTTGTTCCTCCGGTTAAATTATTATTTTTTGTTTTAATGTCAATATACTACAACAGTGATACATGAGCTTATTCTGGTAGTCTAAGAGTTACCTAATAATGCAATATTGATATCAATTTTGTATATTGATAAATGAATTCAACATGTGGTTAATTAATCCTAACCCATCGGGTGATCGAGAATCACCGAATGTAGGTTACTTAATATTATATTTCTTCCGTGCATTTGAGATATGACGGGAGTTTGGAGCCAGCTTGTCTGGTGAAGGGTATGAGACTGATGAGGCAGTGCCTAATACGGTGACCCTTGCGATGCCAAATACGGCTGTATCGGTAACCGCTCATGCGGAAAAACCGGAAAAATTCAGCCAGTGGGCTGAATTTCAAGAGGCGGAGACAAAAGTTGTTGTTCAACTTGACCGCCATGAACCTTATGAGGTTCTTAATTGAGGATGCACCTAAACTGAAAGAAGATGAGTATGATGTTCAACTTATTACTGTAGCGAAATGTGCAACACTCGAAATCCTTATCAGTGTGGGGGTGCCTTTAAAAGGTTCGTGTTCCCGAACAAAAGTAGGTGAAAAATCGGTCTAAAAATGGTTGATTATATTTTTATTGAAAATATGCCTAACATTATGGCGTATAAGTAGGTCCAATTTGTCAAATCAGACACGTGAGAAAAGACTCGGATTTGGTGAAAGATGCGTGAGTCTAAATGGGCACCAAAATCAATGACTTCAAAAATTTATGGTTAAGTTGCTAATTTGAGGACACTCGAATTAAGTAACTATATTAAAATGAATTGCCAATTTGAGGATGCTCAAATTTGGTAGATTGGTGAATTGATATTTCTAATTTTTGGGAAGCTGGAAATTGGTAATTTCAATTAAAAATTGGAGCATTGATGTTTGGTAGAGTGTGTAGTTCTTTTGAATTCGTACAAAATCGGACAGAATGACAAATAATGGAAAATTGGTCTTTTGGAGAGACTTGTATAGAATGTCGATGCATATTTGTCATTGACTTAATTCCATAAGAAAATTACTCTCAACTAGAGTTATCATTATTGACTATATCAAGTCAATATATAACACTGCGGATCCGCTAACCAAATGGTTAATAAGAGAGTTAGCTGAGAATCACCGAAAGGAATGAGACTAAAGCCCATATGAAAAATCATTACAAAGGAAACCCAACCTTGTTGACTGGAGATCCCAAGACCTTGGTTCAATAGGACAACCTAATTGTAAAGACATTGTGGGGGTTTTACTCCCGGGTCCATTCCTATGATGAAAATAGTGATAAAATACGAAAAGGCTAAGCTATGCTTTTAATGATCCTTATGTGTCGATATGTCGAAAAAATAATACATTGGTATTTTTCAAGAGATCGCCTATGTGAGTGAAGTGGGGTCGCTTCAAAAAGGAATTATGAGGCCAATTTCGGGTAAAACTCACGGAACCAGGCTAAAGCTCAAGACCAAAATGGGCTTAACAGTGAGAACTGAACAAATATAGGAAAGAATTCAGTGGGGAATATATCATCATTTCATAATATAAAACGGCAGTTCAAGGTCAACGTGACTACTGAAATTCTATAAATGTAAATATATTCTTCCAATGGAAGGTTCAAGGGGTAACGCCTACCTATCCTATGATGGTTTCTACCGAGGCTATCTATCTTCGCGTCAAAGAGTCATTTGGTAATGTCAATTTTTATTCATGTGGGGGGTTGTTGGACTATTATTTGAATAAAAATTATATTATTTTATTTTTTTTAGTTTTGTAACTTATGTGTTTAATTTTGTATGAGAAAAGATTTATTTGATCATAATGGTGGAGGTTACAAAATTATTACATATGTAAGTTATATTTTATGTTACTCCTATATAAGGAGACTGTGTCTTCTTGACTAATGAGGAGGGAGTGAGAGAGAATAATCTCACAAGAATTTGAGGATAATTTGTTTTAACTATTTTTAGAGTTTTAGGATCTAAGAGATAGAAGCCATATTTGTTTGATTAGTAGGAGGCGGGTCTCAAGTGCTTAAGATCACCTCGATTCATTTTTTCCTGGAAAGCAGAAGCCACTACACCTTCAAGTAACACAAGGAGGGGCTTATCTGTTTTAGGACATCATGATTTTCATGTGCCTCGAATATTTTCCGGTATTTTTATTAGTCTAATTCTGATTTCAGGTAACTCTCGAATTTATACTCCGAACAGCTACCTAGTTTGGAAATTACAAAATATTGTAGTTTCTCACCTTAAATGTATATATATAGTGATTTTCTTAAGAAAAAGAAAATGGTATACTATTATATTTATAGTCGTATATTAGTGGTTGATATAGATAGAAAATACATCTTAAAAATATATTAAATGTCACATTAATTTTGCTTGGAATTTTTGTCCAAAACCCAATACAAATCAAGTTGATCAAGGTCTGTCACAGGCTAAAGACGACCCAAGTCGTCAAGGCCCAGGAGCCGAGGTCGTCAAGACCCATGAGCAGAAGTCGTCAAGGTCCACGAACACAAACTGTCCACGAACTAGGCCCAATACGGCTAAAAGCCCCGAGACATGACGTCCACCATGAACACTAACTCCTACAAGGAATGATCTAGAATCCCTTGCCTCATAGGAGTCCTAACTATCATCTAAGTTGAATATTTGTCCACCAAGTTTCCAACACGAGTCTAACCCTAGACTCACCTATATATAAATGGCTCTACCCATCAACCTAGAACTATATATTTTTGGCTTGATTCTCTACAACACAGAGATATGTAGGCATCTTGCAAGGACAGTCAGTCCACGACCGCAAGAGCAACCATTAAAGCTCGAAGTTCATAAACCCTAGCATTAAATACTAACAAACCCTAGTTTTTATTCCACAATATTTAGCATCGTCTGTGGGAAGACAACAACAACAACCATGGTGCAAAAACGGAGCAGAATTACAAGAGGAACCATCGGCGTAACCTCGACGAGGACACTCTCATCCTCCATTAAGATTCCAGCACACTCGACCTAGGCCACTCAAGGTGGAGTAATTTCAATGGCGATTGCTGACGCCTAAACTCAAGGGACGAATCCCCATGTTCCTCAAGGGACGAATCCCCATGTTCATCAAGGAATGAATCCCCCTCTTCAACAAGTGCCTGTGTCGTTAGGCTCCCACCCTATCAGTTATGAGTACTCAATTATCATGACTCTAGGGACTACCAACCCACCTTAAGGGATGCTTCTATACCCAGAGGTTGGAGGGAGTGGTCTCTTTAATCGAGGCAAAGGACAAGGTTGGACACCCGAATACATTCGTATATTAGTTCCAATCCTTAAAGATCAAGATTTATCTGGGCCTTACTCTGCTAGAGACTCAGATTCATCAGAGGAGGAAAACGGCCCAAAGAGGAGGCGTGCTAGTAAGGAGCCCCAACATGAAGGGTCACAACAACACCGGAGCACCCATGGGACGATTCCCCAAGATGTACAAGAGTGGATCAGGGCTCATGAAACCGAAATCCAAAGGCTGAAGCGTGATCTAGAGATGCACCAGACACCAAGACCCCCACCTATAGCAAGACTAATGGACTTTCCTCCTGTTATAGAATTGGAAGGTCCAACACTAAGACGGAGGGTACCAATCCCAAGGGCTGACCCGAATGACTTGATGCCCTTAGGAGATCCTGATGATCCAAATCCGCCATTTACCGAGGAGATTATGAACGCTAACATCTCGAGAAAGTTCAGGATGCCCGCCATCAAGAAATATGATGGTACTGGCGACCTTAATTTTATAGCCCTGTCGGGTATGGTTCTCTAACGCCCTGCTGCTACAGCCCGTGAACGATACTATCACGTGTCGGGCCTTTCCTCAAACTCTTTCGGGTATAGCTCAAAGATGGTATAACCGCCTACCCCCCAATTCCATTGGATCCTTCAGAGAACCGAGTTAGGCCTTCTTCAAGCAATTCATTATTGACAGAGTTCACTAGAAGAGTTCGGCTTCTCTCACGGGTCTTGTATAAGGAGCGAAGGAGTTCCTTAGAGGCTACTTGAACCGATTCACGAAGGAGGTCCTGAATGTCTCGGATCTTGACGATAATGTAGCTATGATAACCCTTCAGCAAGGGACTAGAGATGAGTTCTTCAAGATGTCCTTGGCCAAGCACCCTCCTGAAAGCATGTTGCAACTCCAGGATAGGGCCGGAAAGTATATCAAGGTGGAGGAAAGTATGAAGAAGATGATCAAGAGTATGATGCCAAGGACAAGTATCCTCGAACTGGAAAAAACTCTGACTTCACTTCTAAGAAGAATCAACCACTAAGGTTCACTGAATATGCAAGATTGAACACTCCAAGGAGCCAAATCTTAATGGAAATTGAGAAGGACAAAGAGTTCAGATGGTCGAATCCACTAAGGGGAGACCCTGAGAAAAGAGACAAGGGTCGACACTGTAGGTTTTATAGAGATGTCGGTCATGATATCGATGATTTCAAACAAATCAAAAATGAGATTGAGTATTTGATTCGAACAGGTAAGCTCAGACATTTTACCAAGGGTGAAGAGCCAATAGGCCACAAATGAGATAATGATCGAAGAAATAACGATCGAAGTGGTAACGAATGAGATCGTAACTAACAGCCCCGAGGGCCGGTTATCAACATGATCTTGAGAGGTCCAACAGCTGCTGGGACTACAAGGAACTCTCGAAAATCATATGCGAGAAAAGTGATGAATATGGTCGGAGAGGTGTCTAAGCGTGCTAAGACTGAGATGACACTTGAGTTCGGTGACCTCGACCTTGAAGGTTTAAAATTTCCCCAAGATGATCCTTTGTTTATCACCCCAATATTTGAAAATTGTCCTGTTAAAAGGGTCCTGGTCGACAATGCAGCTTTAGTAGACATTCTGTTCCATGACACGTTTCTAAGAATGGGGTACAATGACTCCCAACTAAATCTTTCTAACACACCCATCTACGGGTTTAACAAAGTGAAGTGTGAATTCGAAGAGCCCAGAGAGATTCATGCGTTCAAGGTCGTGCCCTCAACCTACCACATGGTACTGAAGTTCCCCTGAAACGGTGTCAGTCAGGCAAAAGGAGATCATAAAATGGCCCGAAGTTTCTATGTAGCAGCATTTAGGCCCGATGGAGCTGGGGGGAGGTTTCCCCCAGAGAAAACATGAATGTCGTTGAGAATGAAGAATTTTGGGGGAAGCAGCGGAGGACTTGATCCCAATCCCTTTGGATCCTTTAGACCCGGACAAGGTCACATATGTTGGAGCATTTTTGGAGAAACCCTAGAAGGGCCAGATGATTACGTTCTTACAAGAGAACAACGATGTATTTGCTTGGACAACAACTGACATGCTTGGAATCGACCCTAACCTTATAACTCACAAGTTGGATGTCAATCCAACTCGAAAGATTATCAAGCAGAAGATGAGAACTTATGCCCCTGATAGGCTGGAAGCCATCAAGCAGGAGGTCGAGAAGCTCTTAGAATCTAGATTTATCGAGGAAGTGCAATTTCCTGAGTGGTTGGCTAACCCCATGATGGTCAAGAAAGCTAATAAAAAGTGGATGATGTGCATCAATTTCACTAATCTAAATAATGCATGTCCAAAGGACTGCTATCCCCTACCTAGGATTGATACATTGATTGATGCCACTGCTGGGCACGAGATGCTGAGCTTCATGGATGGCTTCAGTGGTTATAATCAGATAAAAATGTACAAAGATGACTCCCGAAAGGTTTTTTTCATAACCAGCTTTGGTGTCTTTTGCTATCTTGTTATGACTTTTGGACTTAAGAATGCAGGAGCTACTTATCAGAGATTGGTGAATAAGATATTCGCCATCTAATTGGAAAAACCATTGAGGCCTATGTTGATGACATGTTAGTCAAAATCCTAGCCAAGGATGATTATATTAATCACCTCAAGGAGGCATTCGAAGTGCCGAGGCACCATACAATGATGTTAAACCTCGCCAAGCGCACCTTCGGCATTGGGTCTGAATCGAGGGCAACACCGACAAGATCAAAGAAATCTTGGATATAGAGCCACCACACTCCGTAAAGCACATTCTGAAGCTAATTAGAATAATTGCGGCTCTAGGAAGGTTTATATCCAAGTCGGGAGACAAATTCCTGTCATTATTCAAAACCTTGAAGAAGGTGAAGAACTTTGAGTGGACTGCTGAGAGCAAAGAAGCCTTTGAACAACTAAAGAAATAAATGAATAAAGTCCCGTTGTTGGCCAAAACTAGTCCGGAGGACATACTTTACTTATACCTTATGGTCTCCGAGAAGGTCGTTTGTGCCATCTGAGTAAAGGAAGCACAGAAGGTCCATAACCCTATCTACTATGAGAGCAAGGTGCTTCACGGAGCAGAGTTGAACTACTCCACCACTGAGAAGTTTGTACTTGCCTTGATCATAGCCTCAAGGAAGTTGAGCCATAATTCAAGGCCCATAAGATCGAAGTCCTGATGGATCAGCCCTTGAGAAATATACTTCAAACCCCGAAAGTCAGTGGAAGGCTCATTAAATGGGCTATTGAGTTAGGTGAGTTTGATATCAAGTACAAGCCTCGAAAAACCATCAAAGCTCAGGCACGAACATAATTCATATCCGAATGTACTATTAGCGACCAAAAAGTCGGGGGCAAGAGATAGTAGCCCTGGAAGGAGAGGAGAAAGGAAAAGATGAAAACTTGTCTTCTTGGGCAAGAGATAGTAGCCTCGGAAGGAGTGGAGAAAGAGAAATATGAAGATTTGTCTTTGAAAGAATATTGGGTTCTTCATTTTGACGAGGCGGCAAAAATAAAATCTAGCGGTGCAGGCCTAGTCTTGCAAAGCCCTGAAGGGTTCATAATTGAATATGCTTTAAAGTTGGGACTTCCTGACTACGAACAACGAAGCAGAATACAAAGCTTTGATAGCCGGATTAGGCTTGGCTAGAGCCGTAAAGGCCAAGAATCTTAAAGTATGTGGAGACTCGAGACTCATTATTGCTCAAGTTAATGGAGAGTTTGAGGCCAAGAATGACACAATAGCTTAGTACCTAAGAGTCGTGAAAACAAATTAAAATGTAGAATAAATAAATGCTTCTATCTTGAGTTTCCATTGGCCGATTCGCGTGTTCTACCAGTCAAATTGAATCCCTCGATAAGTTCTACACATATTGGGTATCCACTCTCCTCACCTCCTTGATTCCCATACTCATTTTTCATGATTTAAAGTTAGGTGAATAGTAACAATATTTGTGTTCTTGGTTTTGTGTTGAAGTTTATAGCATGTTAAGGTTGTTTAAGGATTATACAAGGATACATAGGCCTTTGTAAGAGTATTAGAAGCTTTAAGAAGGTATATCAAAGCTTCAAGAATTTCAGGGAAAGCCAGCGGAGGACTTGATCCCAATCCCTTTGGATCCTTTAGACTCGGACAAGGTCACATATGTTGGAGCATCTTTGGAGAAGCCTTAGAAGGGCCAGCTGATTACATTCTTACAAGAGAACAATGATGTATTTTCTTGGACAACAGATGACATGCTTGGAATCGACCCTGACCTTATAACTCACAAGTTGAATGTTGATCCAACTCGAAAGATTGTCAAGCAGAAAAAGAGAACTTATGCCCCTGATAGGATCGAAGCCATCAAGTATGAGGTCGAGAAGCTATTAGAAGCTAGATTTATCGAGGAAGTGCAATTCCCCGAGTGGTTGGGTAACCCCGTGATGGTCAAAAAAGCTAATGGGAAGTGGAGGACGTTCATCGACTTCACTGATCTAAACAATGCATGTCCAAATGACTGCTATACCCTACCTAGGATTGATACCCTGATTGATATCACTGCTAGGCACGAGATGCTGAGCTTCATAGATGGCTTCGGCGGTTACAATCAGATAAAAATGTATAAAGATGACCCCCGCAAGGTATCTTTCATAACTGACTTTGGTGTCTTTTGCTATCTTGTTATGACTTTTAGACTTAAGAATGCAGAAACTACTTATCAAAGATTGGTGAATAAGATATTCGCCCATCAAATTGGAAAGACCATGGAGGTCTATGTTGATGACATGTTAGTCAAAAGTCTAGCCTCATATTAATCACCTCAAGGAGGCATTCGAAGTGTTGAGATACCAAAAGATGATGTTAAACCCTGCAAAGTGCGCCTTTGGCATTGGGTCTGGAAATTTTGTGGGTCACATGGTCTCAAAGAGAGGAATCGAGGCCAACCCCGACAAGATCAAAGTGATAAGTGGCATTTTATACCACTTAGAACGTCTTAAAATGGCTTAAATTGGTGTCTTGAAATCAAGTATTTTGTGTATTTGATGCGTTTTTCTAGTGTTTATGCATTTCAGGGTTTTAGTTGCATTTCGGGGGAGAAATCATCAAGAATAAGCCTTGGCATGTGTTTACCATTGCGAGAGGAAAGAAACGGGCAGATTACGGCGAAGAAACGGAGCAAAAACATTTTTTTCCAGTAGAGGTCTGAGCGCCCGCTCAGCATTGCTGAGCGGCCGTGCAGCAAGCTGAGCGCCCGCTCAGCTATGCTGAGCGGCCGCGCAGGGTCGGGAAAAAAGACAAATTATTTTAGGACTTCTACTTCTGTTTGGTTTCCACTTCTATGTAATCTGAGTTTTATGGGACTATTATATAAGTAGATTTGAGACGTTTTCACAAGTGTGGATAAAAAGAAGATTGTGTTTTTACGCAAGGAGCGAAGGAGATAAGGAAGAAGACCGATTTAGTACACCGCAACGAAGAGAAAGCATATCTTCTTGTGATTCTTGTTTCGTTGTAACGTTGGATGCTAGTTTTCTTACTTTGAACTTATTTACTCTTGTGACGTACTCTGTTTTAATATAATTAGTTTAGTTATTATTTTCTTGTGTTTGTTTATCATGATTTCATATGAACCCATGATGACGATAAGTACGATTATGGGCTAATCGTGATCATGGGGTTGTAACGGATTTATTATGGAATTCTTTAGTAATTGTTTAATACTTTAGTGTGTGATGATTGTATGATATCTAGTATTGGTTGTGCGTATTCGTCTTATGTGTGTCGCGAACATATAAGATAGGGTGTTAATCTCTTGTGAAGCGACGGTGGATCTTGAGATTTAGAACTTGCCATGCTAGCATAGGTTCATGTATGTTGTGCATGATTAGTGGGTAACTCTAACAGTTTTATTTGCCCTATGTAATCAAAAGGAATAACTTGTGCTTAAATCGTTGTGTTATCAATTTCTGTAGACATATAGGAACTCAACATAATTGATGACTATTCAACTTCTATCTTAATTGTGGATGCTTGGTAGAATGGTATTAGTACAATGAAAGTTGGCTTTTATCAGTTTCGTGTTATTCGATTAATATCATCACTATCACATGCTAAAGGTAATAACAATGACTATTGAAGGAAGTAATAATGAAGTTGTGATCTCATGAGTGTTTTATTATTGATAAATTGAAGTGTTAGTTAAGTGGTTAATTAAGTAGTTAATTATAGTTAATATTTAATCAACAATTTTAAGTGTTAGTGTCTTAACATTGAGAAGTAATCATACATTGGTGAGTGAGTTTAATTAGACAATAATTCAGTCTGAGTCTCTGTGGGAACGAACTAGAAAGTATTCTATATTACTTGCGAACGCGTATACTTGCGTGAATATTAGCGCGTGTTTTCGCCCTAACAAGTTTTTGGCGCCGCTGCCGGGGACTCGGCGTATTTGTTTAGTTTATGTACTTACCATCATTGGTCATTAGGACTCAGTGATTAGGACGTAGTAGTTACTTATTTTTTTTCGGTTGTGTTTCAGGTACTTTAGCAAGCGTTTATGCAAACTCGTTCTCGTGCTCGCAAGAGGACTTTAGATACAGCTGAGGAGACAGACGAAGTTCTTGATACTCCGGAGAAGTTAGATTTTGAGGATTCAGATTCAGGAACTGAGCAGAAAGAACCAGTAAACATGGGAGATCGTATTGTTCAAGCTGATCCAGCTCTTATGGATTTTTCTCGACCCAAAATTGATGACATTCAGTCAAGCATCCTTCATCCGGCTATTCAAGCTAACACCTTTGAAATCAAGCCGGGCACTATTCAGATGGTGCAGAATTATGTTTCTTTTGGAGGAGCGGCAACTGAAGACCCCAACATGCACATAAGGAATTTTGTCGAGATCTGCAGCACTTTTAAGTATAATGGCGTGACTGATGAGGCTATCAAGTTGAGGCTTTTCCCATTCTCACTGAGGGACAAGGCTAAAGACTGGTTACACTCTGAACCAGCTGGGTCCATCACTACGTGGCAAGATCTTGCGCAAAAGTTTCTGGTGAAGTTTTATCCGATGGCAAAGACTGCTGCTATGAGGAGTGCTCTTACTCAGTTTACGCAGCAACCTACAGAGTCTATGTGCGAGGCTTGGGAACGCTACAAGGAAATGTTGATAAAATGTCCACATCATGGAATGCCGGATTGGATGGTGATCACTGGTTTCTATAATGGTTTGGGGGCCCAATCTCGGCCCATGCTCGATGCAGCAGCTGGAGGCGCCTTATGGGCTAAAAGCTATACTAAGGCGTATAATCTTATAGAGACGATGGTTGCGAATGAGCATCAAAACCCAACTCAGAGAATGACGTCAGGCAAGGTAGCAGGTATTCTGGAAGTTGATGCAGCCACCGCTATTGCAGCCCAGCTCCAAGCGCTATCAATGAAGGTTGATTCTCTGGCTACATATGGAGTTAATCAAATAGCTATGGTTTGTGAGCTTTGTGCAGGTTCTCATGCTACAGATCAATGTTCTCTTGTCAATAAATCTGTTCAGTATGTGAATAATTATCAGCGACAACAGCAGCCTATGCCAGCGACCTATCATCCTAACAACAGAAATCATCCAAATTTCAGATGGGGGAATAATCAGAATGCTATTCAGCCACCATATCAGCAAGGAGTGAGTAAACAGTTTAACCCACCTGGATTCCAGCAACCACAGCAGTATGTTACAAGGCAATCATATCCTCAACAGGGAAGTACAGCTGCACCTACTAGTGCTGATTTTGAGGAACTTAAGCTGTTATGCAAGAGTCAAGCGGTTTCTATCAAGACCTTGGAAAATCAAATCGGTCAATTAGCCAATGCAGTGCTCAATCGTCAACCTGACACTCTTCCCAGTGACACAGAAGTACCAGGCAGGAAGGAAGCTAAAGAGCAAGTCAAGGCTATTACCTTAAGGTCTGGAAAAGTAGCTGATGCTGAAAAGGCAAAAGAAGTAGAAGCTGAAATTAGAGATGAAGAATCTAAGCAAAAGGAGAAAGCGGCGGAACCAAGGAAGACTACTGTTGAACACACTCAGCCTGAGGCTAATACAGGGGAGAAACAGCTCTATCCTCCACCACCTTTTCCTAAGAGATTGCAGCAACAAAAGCTGGATAGACAGTTCGGGAAGTTTCTGGAGGTGTTCAAGAAACTTCACATCAATATACCTTTCGCTGAGGCTCTTGAACAAATGCCTAGTTATGCGAAGTTTATGAAGACTATTCTTTCAAGGAAGGTGAAACTGGATGACCTTGAAACCGTTGCTCTCACGGAAGAATGCAGCGCTGTTCTGCAGCAAAAGTTACCACCAAAACTGAAAGATCCAGGAAGCTTCACCATTCCTTGCACCATTGGCAAACTGACTTTTGACAAGTGCCTTTGTGATTTGGGAGCAAGCATTAATCTGATGCCGTTGTCGATCTTTAAAAAGCTGGATCTGCCTGATCCAAAACCCACATACATGTCGCTACAATTGGCTGACCGTTCCATTACTTACCCAAGGGGTATAGTTGAGGTTGTGCTCGTCAAGGTGGATAAGCTCTTCTTTCCTGCAGATTTTGTTATTCTGGATTTTGAGGAAGATAAGAAGATTCCCATAATCTTGGGAAGGCCTTTCTTGGCTACTGGCCGTACCTTGATAGATGTGCAAAAAGGTGAACTTACTATACGGGTCCAAGATCAGGATGTGACCTTCAACGTATTCAAGGCAATGAAATTCCCTACAAAAGATGAGGAGTGCTTAAAATTGGATGTGATTGATTATGCGGTTACTTCGGAACTCGATCGCATGCTAATGTCTGATGCATTGGAAAAGGCCTTAGTGGGGGATTTTGACAGCGATGATGAAGATGGCAACGAGCAATTACAATATCTGAACGCTTCTCCCTGGAAGCGAAAGCTGGACATACCATTTGAATCTCTTGGTACTTCTGACCTTAAGAATTCTGAAGGGAAGCTCAAACCATCAATAGAGGAAGCACCTACCTTGGAGCTCAAGCCATTACCTGAACACTTGAGGTATGCTTATTTAGGTGATTCATCTACGTTACCTGTTATTATTTCATCTGACCTTTCAGGTAGTGAGGAAGATAAGCTCTTAAGGATTTTGAGAGAATTCAAATCGGCTATAGGATGGACCATAGCAGACATCAAGGGGATAAGTCCTTCATATTGTATGCATAAAATTCTGCTAGAGGAAGGTAGTAAGCCAACTGTGGAACAACAGCGAAGACTGAATCCCATCATGAAGGAAGTGGTGAAGAAAGAAATTCTGAAATGGCTAGATGCAGGCATCATTTATCCTATTTCTGACAGCTCGTGGGTGAGCCCCGTATAATGTGTACCTAAGAAATGAGGTATCACTGTGGTCGCAAATGAAAAGAATGAGCTCATCCCTACTCGAACAGTTACAGGATGGAGAGTATGCATGGATTATAGAAAATTGAACAAAGCCACAAGGAAGGATCACTTCCCTCTTCCATTTATTGATTAGATGCTTGACAGATTGGCGGGTCATGAGTATTTTTGTCTTCTGGATGGTTATTCCGGGTATAATCAGATTTGTATTGCACCAGAGGATCATGAAAAGACTACCTTCACTTGTCCATTTGGCACGTTTGCTTTTCGCAGAGTTTCGTTTGGGTTATGTGGCGCCCCGGCCACTTTTCAGAGATGTATGATGGCCATATTCTCTGACATGATTGGAAATAACGTCGAAGTGTTCATGGATGACTTTTCCGTCTTTGGACACTCATATGATGAATGTTTGAATAATCTGTGCGCCGTACTCAAAAGATGCGTGGAAACTAATTTGGTGCTCAATTGGGAGAAATGTCATTTTATGGTGCGTGAAGGCATTATCCTTGGGCATAAGGTCTCTAGAAAGGGTCTGGAGGTGGACAAGGCCAATGTGGGAGTCATTGAAAATCTTCCCCCACCTAATTCTGTGAAAGGAATCCGTAGTTTTCTTGGTCATGCGGGTTTTTATCGGTGATTCATCAAGGACTTTTCAAAGATATCTAAGCCGTTGTGCAATTTGTTTGAGAAAGATGTGCTTTTCAAATTTGATGATGAATGTTTGGCAGCATTCGAGACTCTCAAGAAGAGTTTGATCACTGCACCAGTTATTACAGCACCAGATTGGACAGAACCGTTTGAGATGATGTGTGATGCGAGTGATTATGCGGTAGGTGCAGTTCTGGGACAGCGCAAGAAAAACCTCTTCCATGTGGTCTACTATGCGAGTAAGACTTTAAATGGTGCCCAATTGAACTACACCACTACTGAGAAGGAGCTTTTGGCTATAGTCTTTGGTTTTGAGAAATTTTGATCGTATCTACTTGGTACAAAAGTAACAGTATTCACTGATCATGCGGCTATTCGCTATCTGGTTTCCAAGAAGGATTCGAAGCCGAGACTCATTCGTTGGGTACTTTTACTTCAGGAATTTGAGTTAGAGATCAAAGATAGAAAAGGTACTGAGAATCAAGTAGCTGACCATCTCTCTAGGTTGGAGAATCCTGATTCTACTTCACAAGATAGGATGTCAATCAATGAATCTTTTCCGGATGAGCAGTTGTTTGCAATTCAGGAGGAAGAACCATGGTTTGCAGATATTATAAACCATCTCGTCAGCAATATAATGCCTCCTAATTTGACATCCGCTCAAAAGAAGAAGTTCTTGCATGAGGTGAAGTGGTATATGTGGGATGAACCATATTTGTTTAGACAGGGAGCTGACCAGATCATCAGGAGATGTATCCCGTTCTGTGACACGGAGGGGATATTACGAGACTGCCATTCCACGGTTTATGGTGGACACTATGGTGGTGAGAAGACGGCAGCTCGTATTCTGCAAGCAGGTTTTTTCTGGCCTACTTTGTTCAAGGATGCTCATCAGTTTGTTTTAAGGTGTGACCATTGCCAAAGAGTGGGAAATTTGTCAAGAAAGGATGAGATGCCATTAAATTTGATGCTTGAAGTCGAGGTCTTTGATGTGTGGGGAATCGATTTCATGGGGCCTTTTATCTCATCTTACAATAATCAGTACATCTTGCTGGCAGTCGATTATGTCTCAAAATGGGTCGAAGTTAAAGCTTTACCGACAAATGATGCAAAGGCAGTGCTAAATTTTCTTCATAAGCAAATTTTCACAAGGTTTGGAACACCTCGGGTAATCATAAGTGATGAAGAATCGCATTTTTGCAACCGTAAGTTCACTTCTATGATGCAGCGTTATAATGTGAATCATCGAGTAGCTACTGCCTATCATCCGCAAACAAATGGTCAAGCGGAAGTGTCTAACAGAGAGATAAAGTGCATTCTAGAGAAGGTTGTTTGTCCGTCAAGGAAGGATTGGTCTTTAAAGCTCGATGAAGCTGTTTGGGCTTACAGAACAGCATACAAAACTCCACTTGGGATGTCACCGTTTCAGTTGGTGTACGGTAAGGGATGTCATCTACCTGCGGAGCTTGAGCATAAGGCCTACTGGGCATTGAAGAAGTTGAACCTGGATTTAGATGCAGCTGGTAAGAAAAGAATGCTTCAGCTTAACGAACTTGATGAATTTCGACTTCAAGCGTACGAGAATAATAAAATGTATAAGGAAAAGGTGAAGAGGTGGCACGATAGGAAGCTACATCCTAAGTTATTTGTGCCAGGGCAACAAGTTCTCTTATTCAACTCTCGGCTCCGACTTTTTCCTGGGAAGTTGAAATCAAGGTGGTCTGGACCTTTTATTGTCAAAACTGTGTTTCCACATGGAGCGGTGGAAATTTTTGAGAATGATCCGGACCAAGCATTCAAGGTTAACGGTCAGCGGTTGAAACACTACTATGGGGACATGGAAAACCGAGAAGTGGTTAGTGCCATTTTGTTGACTACTTGAGAAGGGTACGAAACGTCAAGCTAATGACGAAAAAGAAGCGCTGCGTGGGAGGCAACCCATGAACATCCCTTATGCATCCACGGTTACGAAGCTGTGCCGAGCAGTGGGAGTGAACTGGCCGGCTCATGAGCAGTTGTAGTTGCCAGCAGCTCCGATTGATTCTGGCACTCTGAATGGGATGCAGGAGTGGACCGGTGGTGAGCCTGAGGAGCATGGGCTGGGTTATCGTCTTCCAGGAGGGCGTCCAGCACGAGGTGCTACTATGGCTAGGCCAGGGCGTGATGAGGCTGGTTCTTCGAGAGCTGAGGAGGGTGCTGGGATGGTTGATGCCCAGTATAGGAGGCTTTCACGGCGGATGGATGCCATGTATGAGACGCAGAGCAGGTTTGCTCAGGAGCTCACCCTTGCATTAGGGACTGCTTTTCGGGGCCTTGGAGCTGATATCCAGTGGCCAGTTTTTGGTGAGGACTCTGCATACCCGCCGCCTGATACTCCACCCACTGAGGGTGATGATGATGATGACTCCGAGTAGGTATACCCTGTGTTCCTTTCTACTACTTTCACTGAGGACAGTGAAGATTTTTAGTTTGGGGGTGGTAGTTAAGGAATATTGTGTGTGTGTCATTTAGTTGCATATTTATGATAGTTTAGTTCATATAGTTGCATAATTTATGCCATTTAGTTTTTTTTTATGAATGTCATGTAGCTCATGCATTTACCATGATCCCTTTTGCAATGATTTATCGACTGAATTGTGATATTGATGCAAGTGTAGTGATAGCATTAAAGTGATATTAAGTTGTGTAAGTTGATATGCATGCTAGAAACAATTGTAAGTCCACTAAGTCTTAGAGAATGCGTAAGGGCTAGATTGTTGTTATGATTTGGTTGTTTTCAAGGTCAATCTACTTATTATGCTTAGAATTCGATTATAGGTTCTTAGTGATAAAGGCATGAAAAAGAAAAAAAAATTGGAGAAAAAATATGGAAGTTGTTGCTAGTTGTGGCTAGGCGTCAAATGGCTAGTAGCCGGCTCGCATATGGTGCGAGTATTCTAGGGTTGAGCAAGATGGAGCGAAACATACTTACTCAGAAGTTAAAAAAAAATAGTTTATGCATAATTGATCAAGAGTGTGCTCTTTGGTATTCGAGTTATTAAGTTCTTAGGGGACTTTGTGCCTAGTGACCTAAGGCTTTTAGAGTCTGGGATCCGCTAACCTAACGCTCGTTACATGGATACCATTGTATAAGTTTTTTGTGGACCTCACTCATTGCACGGTCAAATTAGCAGTTGAGTTGTAATAAAAAGCACGATTCCATAATAAGCTCCAGAGTTCTTGTAGTGTTGTATATCACTTTGTGCCTAGAATTTTTTTTTTCTTTGTATAATCATTGGATTGCCTTGAGGATAGTCGAGTCATAATAATTGGTCTAGTTCTGAAGCATATCTGTTAAGCATTTGCACACACCACGTTTCTGGCTGTATGTCTGTTTGCATGAGTTTATTGATCTTTAGTTGTCTAACTGCATTCGTTGAGATGTGGCAATTTGGTTGGTTAATTGTAGTAAGGGGGATCGCTGCATTTTCATATAGATTGCATTCATGCATGTTTTTATTTATTTTTGAGTCTGTGACGCTTGAGGACAAACATCGATTTAAGTTTGGGGGTGTGATAAGTGGCATTTTATACCACTTAGAACGTCTTAAAATGGCTTAAATTGGTGTCTTGAAATCAAGTATTTTGTGTATTTGATGCGTTTTTCTAGTGTTTATGCATTTCAGGGTTTTAGTTGCATTTCGGGGGAGAAATCATCAAGAATAAGCCTTGGCATGTGTTCACCATTACGAGAGGAAAGAAACGGGCAGATTACGGCGAAGAAACGGAGCAAAAACATTTTTTTTCCAGTAGAGGTCTGAGCGCCCGCTCAGCATTGCTGAGCGGCCGCGCAGCAAGCTGAGCGCCCGCTCAGCTATGCTGAGCGGTCGCGCAGGGTCGGGAAAAAAGACAAATTATTTTAGGACTTCTACTTCTGTTTGGTTTCCACTTCTATTAAATCTGTGTTTTATGGGACTATTATATAAGTAGATTTGAGACGTTTTCACAAGTGTGGATAAAAAGAAGATTGTGTTTTTACGCAAGGAGCGAATGAGATAAGGAAGAAGACCGATTTAGCACACCGCAACGAAGAGGAAGCATATCTTCTTGTGATTCTTGTTTCGTTGTAACGTTGGATGCTAGTTTTCTTGCTTTGAACTTATTTACTCTTGTGACGTACTCTGTTTTAATATAATTAGTTTAGTTATTATTTTGTTGCGTTTGTTTATCATGATTTCATATGAACCCATGATGACGATAAGTACGATTATGGGCTAATCGTGATCATGGGGTTGCAACGGATTTATTACGGAATTCTTTAGTAATTGTTTAATACTTTAGTGTGTGATGATTGTATGATATCTAGTATTGGTTGTGCGTATTCGTCTTATGTGCGTCGCGAACATATAAGATAGGGTGTTAATCTCTTGTGAAGCGACGGTGGATCTTGAGATTTAGAACTTGCCATGCTAGCATAGGTTCATGTATGTTGTGCATGATTAGTGGGTAACTCTAACAGTTTTATTTGCCCTATGTAATCAAAAGGAATAACTTGTGCTTAAATCGTTGTGTTGTCAATTTCTGTAGACATATAGGAACTCAACATAATTGATGACTATTCAACTTCTATCTTAATTGTGGATGCTTGGTAGAATGGTATTAGTACAATGAAAGTTGGCTTTTATCAGTTTCGTGTTATTCGATTAATATCATCACTATCACATGCTAAAGGTAATAACAATGACTATTGAAGGAAGTAATAATGAAGTTGTGATCTCATGAGTGTTTTATTATTGATAAATTGAAGTGTTAGTTAAGTGGTTAATTAAGTAGTTAATTATAGTTAATATTTAATCAACAATTTTAAGTGTTAGTGTCTTAACATTGAGAAGTAATCATACATTGGTGAGTGAGTTTAATTAGACAATAATCCAGTCTGAGTCTCTGTGGGAACGAACTAGAAAGTATTCTATATTACTTGCGAACGCGTATACTTGCGTGAATATTAGCGCGTGTTTTCGCCCTAACACAAAGCAATCATGGATATAGAGACACCACACTCCATAAAGGACATTCTGAAGCTAAGTGGAATAATTGTGTCTCTAGGATGGTTTATATCCAAGTCTAGAGACAAATGCCTGCGATTTTTCAAAATGTTGAAGAAGGTAAAGAAATTTGAGTGACAGCTGAGAGCCAAGAGGCCTTTGAACAACTAAATAAATAAATGACTAAAGCCCCATTGTTGGCCAAACCTAGTCTGGAGGACATACTTTACTTATACCTTGTGGTCTCCGAGCAAGTCATGTGTGTCGTCCTAGTAAATGAAGTACAGAAGGTCCATAAACCTATCTACTATATGAGCAAGGTGCTCCACGGATCTGAGTTGAACTACTTCACCACTGAGAAGTTTGCATTTGCCTTGATCACAGCCTCGAGGAAGTTGAGACCATAGTTTCAGCCCATAAGATCGAAGTCCTGAAGGACCAGCCTTTGAGAAATATACTTCACACCCCGAAAGATAGTGGAAGGCTCATTAAGTGGGCTATACTTTAAAGTTGGGACTTACCAACTACGAAAAATGAAGCAGAATACGAAGCTTTGATAGCCATCTTAGGCTAGGCTAGAGCCGTGGGGGCCAAAAATCTTAAGGTATGTCAAGATTCGATACTCGTTATTTCTCAAGTTAATGGAGAGTTTGAGGCCAAGGATGACACAATGACCAAGTACCTAAGAGTCATGAAAGGAATACTAACTCAATTCGATAAATGATATGTAGAATATGTTCCGAGAGAGGAGAACACTACGGCCAATGCCCTATCTAAGTTTGCCTCATCTAAAATCAAGAACTATCTGAGAAGTATCTACTTCTAAGTCCTGAGGACCCCAATCATACACGTTATAAACTTGATAGCACCAATCGGTGTGGAAAGTTGTTGGATTGATCCAATCAAGACTAACCTTGAGACAAGATGGTTCCCCGATTAGCTAAACATGCGCTAATATTTCACGCAAGTATAGGAGATCGCAAGTAATATAGAATTATTTCTAGTTCATTCCCACAGAGACTTTGTGACGCCCTCCAAACCAGGGTCAGAAGTTTGGGGTCCACACACACACCTTATTTGACCTGCTTATAACAATAATAAAGATAATAATAATAATATGCAGTGACCCTACTTACTAACTACCATGGATCGCAAGAGGTTAAAGTATGCACACAAGCCAACACACCTACTTATATTACAAATGTTCAAATCCCAACTATTCCAAACTCAGAACTGAGTATTACATATTATTACAAACTTTTACAGACTTAAATTATCCCAAAAGAAGCCTACTAGCTCAGCTCAATCAACCTGAACCCCTAGCTCTCGCGCTGGACTGGGGATCCTCGGTACCAACCGGTTCCTTCTTAACTGAAAAAGAACAGAAACAATATCGCACAAATGAGCTAACTAGCTCAGCAAGTCACAATGACAAAACTGAGAATAATGATCATCAGGTGAACATGGTTATGATATCAAGTGAACAATGGATTATGATTTAGAATTGGATATTATATTTTCATGTTAAAAACCAAGGTTAGGCTGCTGATCAGTCATGCACTAACCCCGAGCAAAGCACACATCACTGCTCTAACTACTGGATCCAAGGCACACATTGGCCTAACTTGACCATTATATGGTCTGACCACGAATCTGGTCCACAATTTTATAAAAACAATCCAATTCTAACATAATAATAGAATAAGCAATAATAAACAATAACCAGAATCATTAACAACATTTGACGTTCCATAATGAAATGATTTTAATCTACATAAGGATCAAAAGAGCATTTTCAAAGTTTGGATGCTAGGTAATGAAAGAATTGGATAACAATGAATCAATGTTTCAGGGTTTCAAGGATTTGGTCTTTCAAAGCATAAAATACAATGGTTTGAGTATGTAGGTAACTCGATTCAGTGTATGGTATTTAGTTTGTATGTATTTGTGGAGTAGTATCGTATATCTGTGGTTCATATCAGGGTATACAACAATCAATGGTCTAGAAAGAATCAGGTTTACGGCTCAAGATCAATAGCTGGATTCATGGTTAGGGTTCAGTGCTTCAAAGCACTTGCAATATAAAACAGGAATATCAATCACGACAATATCTCGAGAAAGTTCAGAACACTTGCCTGGTATTAGCTTACTACACTGCACTCACTTCCAATCACAATCATCTTACTCCTCAACTACCTGTTTCCCTTTCCTACGTCTTGCCTCTTCTGCTCACATATCGTAAGCATCTATCAATATTCAACTTATATGATTCTATTCAACACATACTCCTATTTACCCTTCGTTTTACCCAAATCCGATTATCGGATTGAAAGTTACGCAATAAACCAGTAAACATCGAATATACAGACCGACAGTCAACCAACAAGTCACATATAACACATAACACGTCACATAATCAATTATATATCATTTATAAATAAGTCTCGGGTCATAAACAGGCTTTCAGGTATTTAAAATGATTTTTAAAACATTTTTTCGGAATTAAAACGGGTCGTTGGATCAATTTCGGGGTAATAAACAAAGTTCGGTTGGCCAATTCTGGCTCCGAAACAATTTTATAATAATTATCGAGCCTTGGAAATAATTTAGAATAATATTTTAAAACTCGAAACTATTTTTCGAAATTTTTAAATCATTTTTAAATAATTAAATCTAATTAAATAATTAATTAAAATTAATTAATAATTAATTAAATCAATTAATCAATTAATTTTCAAATTAATTGACCAATTAATCAATTAAAAATTAACTGAAATTAATTAACTAATTAATTCATATTTATTTTTGAATTAAAAATAATTTTTGGAAATAAAATAATAATTTTTTGGAATTTTCAGAAATTAAAAACGAATTTTTATAATAAAATAAATAGGAAATATGATTTTTAAATAATTTGTAAACAGGAATCCTAAATTTGCAAACTCTGGAAACTTCAGGGACCAAACTGCATCGTCCCCAAAATTTCAGGTACCAAACTGTAATTTTCCAGGGGGTCGCCGGAAAACACCCTATCTCGCCGGAGAACACGATCCAGGGATGCTCAGGCCACCACCACCTCCAGATCACATCTACACAACACTAGGAACGCAACCATGCAATCAATTAATCCTAACAATCCCTGAGTTGACCGGAAAATGGCCGAAAAGTTCGGCGGTTTCCGGCGAACTCGACGTAACTTTAAAATCACAACTCCCTTCTCTACAGACCTCGTTGATTCATGAAACTTGTACGACTGGATTGCAAATTTCACAGAGAACACAACCCACTATACCACAACATCAATCTATTCCAAAATAAGAAACCCCCAAATTTCAATTAAGAACATTCATACGGGTTATAAACCCTAATTTTAAAATTCGAAAATCAAACTCAAATTTGAACATGTTATTGAACTCCAAATCAGACGTATAATATATCAAAATCATCAGGAAAACAAGCTCTACAACATGCAATCATCAAATCATACAAATAATCATCCGAACAAAAATTCATATTTTTAATAAAATTAATTCGAAAATAAATAAAAATATAGAAAAATACCCTTAATTTATGCAGTAAAACGAAGCTCAGAATCTGGTAGAACACTTCAAAACCTTTGGATTGAGTACTCAAGCTTTGAAAACAGAGATCGGTAACGCCTTCGTTTTGCGGTTTGATTCTTAGAACAGTTTATGTAACTAGGGTTTTTCTCTGGAAAATTTTGTAATTACTATCTGCAAATGATTTTGATACGAAATAAAATACGGGAAAAGGCTATTTATAATTATGGAAAATTAGTATCCCGTCGGATCATTCCGGATATAAAACGGTACGTTTATTTATAAAAACTGATCCAAACGGTATCGGTTTTCAGGATAATTATCCAAACCAGTACAATTTGTACTGCGGTCTTGGTCTCAGCGCCTGGTTACACGTACTACGAGGTGATAATTGGGATAGTTTAATAAAAAGCTCCCGTTTATCGGAAATACGAGTTTTATTGATTTACCGAAATGAATATTGTATCGAAAATATTGCGCCGGGACCCGCGCGGGACAAACCGTACGCCGGATCGAAAAAGTCGAAACATGAAATATGCTCGGAATATTACAATTAGCTTAGGAAGGAGTTCTCGGAAGAGTTTCGGGTTCCAAAAATGTAACAACAGATAACGTCGGTTGGTTCCCGTGTTTATAAAATAGATTTTAAATACTCGAAAAAAGATTTTATAAATTTCATATGATCCTTATTAATCCATAAATCAACATAAAAATAATTAGGAAGATATGAAAATTATCTATATTTTATTTGGACATATAAAAATTAAAATACACAATTAATATTATTTTTAAATATCCAAACACAGATAACACTTAACAATTAATTCACATAATGGATACTGAACACATATATTAATCATTTATTAACAACATAATTACACGATATATCCCAGATATTACAGACTTTTTAGATTAACTTTGTGATTAATGCACTTATGCAATAATGATATGGCTATTATTCAATGCTAAGATGAATAACAAATTGGGTTTTGATTATACTACGATTAGCTATTGAGAATTATACTAGAGAACATTAACTAAGAGATTAAAGAGAGTTAAATAATATATAACACAAACATGGGATTCTAACTTCATTAAATACTTTATTCAATAGACTTTTCATTCTTAACCTTAGCATTTAATGGTGATGACACTAATCAACTAACACGAAACTGATAAACGCCAACTTTCGTTGTATGAATACCATACTACCAGACATCCACAAAAGAGATAGAAGCTTAATAGACACCAATTATATTGAGACCCTATATGTCTATAGAATTTGACAACATAACGGTGTAATGCACAAGTTATCTATCGTGATTACGTAGGGCAAGTAAGATGGTTAAAATTACCTACAAATCATGCATATCAATAACACATGAACCTATGTTAGCATGGCAAGTTCTAAACCCTTAAATTCACTTTCGCTTCATTAAAATTAACACGCTATCTTATAAGTTTGCGACACTCATAAGATGAATAAGCACAACCAAAACTAGGATATCAAAAATCACCACACACTAAGGCATCTAAACAAATTAACTAAAGAAATCCATAAATAAATCCGCTAGAACCCCACGATAACGATTAGCCCATAATCGGACTCATCATCAACGTGGGTTCCAATGAAAGCATGGTATAATAAACGTAGTCTTTATACTTAATAAAAAATAAACCAAGTACAAAATAAGAGTATAGGTTCACGAATAAGAAAACTAGCATCCAAAGTTATAACTTAGAACAAAGAATCATAAGTATAAACTAGGTCTTCTTCGCCTTTGTTGAATTGTGCTAAAACGGTCTTCTTACGCCTTCTCCTTGCGCTCTGGTATGTCTCTCAGTGAAAAATGACCTTTATTTAGGTATATATAACAGCCCATGGGTAGTAGAAGTCCTCTAATCAGAAGCCCAATAGAATCAGGATTTAAATTGCCCGACCCGGCACGGTCGCGCGCTTGATCAGCGCGGGCGCGCTGTGTCTCTGTACTTTGAGCGCGGGCGCGCACTATGACAGCGCGAGCGCGCTGACCTTCTGGAGAATATTCTATTTTCTTCTTTTCTTGCTATAATGAGTTGGTCTTCACGAGCTTTATTCCTTGGACACCATCCTAACACCATATTAGCATCAAATCAATGCTAATTCACCTGAATTCTGGATTAATGCCTAAAATGCAAAAACACTAGAAAAAACATTAAAACACCAACAACTTGAGTACAAAAACACCAATTCAAAGATTAATGGAACGTTATAAAGTATCATAAATGCCACTTAACATACCCCCAAACTTGAATCGATGCTTGTCCTCAAGCATAAACAGACTCAAAGAACAAGAAATAAAAATGCATGAATGCAACTATATGAATGCAACGATCCCTATAGAATTACTAAACCAATCAACAAGCAACATCTCAACAAATGCAGTTATTCGCATAAAGATCAATCAAACCCCATAAATCACCCTACAAACTAGAGACGTGCGTGTGTACAAATGCTTACAGATATACTATCGCAACTAGATCAATAATCATGACTCACTACTCATCAAAGCAATCGCAAGGTTATAGATAAAATAAAAGCTCGACTCAAAATAACTTATAACACTTCAATTCGTATATTGGAGTTTTATATGGATTCATGCTTTTATTCACAATAAAACAACACAAGTATGCTTATTTGACCGTGCAATGAGTGAGGTCCACAAAAGACTTATACAATAGTACCCATGTAGTGAGCGTTAGGTTAGCGGATCCCAGACTATAAAAGCCTTAGGTCACTAGGCACAACGTCCCCTAAGAACTTAATAACTCGAGTACTAAAGAGCCCACTCGTGATCAATTATACATAACACTTTTTTTTTCTCTTTATCTTTTTTTTTCTTTTTTTCACAAAATTTCCGAATGAGTGTGTTTCGCTCCATCTCGTTCAACCCTATACTACTCATATAAATATGAGCCAGCTACTAGCCAATTGACACCTAGCCACAACAACTAGCAATGAAATCCAATTTTCTCCAATTTTTTAAATATCCATGTTAATTTATTATTAAGAGAATATCCTAAATTCTAAATATAAACAAGCGATTAAACCTCGACAAACAAATAAACATGATCTAGCACTCAAGCAACCTATAAGACTTAGTGAAATACAATTATCTCTAGCATGCAAATCAATTTGATATGATTTATGATCACTAAACATGACATCACTACACTAGCATCAATATCACAAATCAATTAGAACAATCATCTAAGGAATCATGTTATTATGCAAATGCATGAAACTATATGAACAAACTATCATAAAAACTACAAAAATAAAAAAAACTACTACATGGCAAAATATGTAACTATATGCACTAAACTATCATGTATATACAAACTATATACGACTCACACAAAACATATTCCTTCAACTACTACCCCCAAACTTAAAAATTTTCACTGTCTTCAATGAAGGTAATAGTAAGGAATCAGGCATACCTACTCGAATCTGGATCCTCACCCGCAAAGGGTGGAGTGTCAGGCATGTCTGGAGGTGGATACATGGAGTTCTCACCAAATACTGGCCACTGGATGTCAACACCTGTGGCTCTGAAAGCAGTCCCTAATGCCTGAGTGAGATCACGTGCAAACCTGCTATGAATGTCATGCATAGCATCCATCCTCCTCGCTAGACGCTTATATTGTGTCATGCTCAAACCAGCTCCAACTTCTGCTCCTGCTTCCTCCTGCTCATGCTGCGATGGACCAGCCTCTTCACCCAACTCAGCTCTCCAATCTGCCTTGCTTGCATGCACCGTGCCACCAGCATATGTTTGAGGAGCTGGCCTTCCACCTGACAGATGGACAAAAGAATATCCAAGCCCCTTAGGATTAGACTTCCTACCATACCACTCTGTCATGTTCAACAGTGTAGAACTGTCGATAGGAGCACTGGGAAGCTGCAGTTGCTCATATACTGGCCAATAAATACCAACTGCCATACATAGCTTTGTCACAATGGATGCATAGGGTATAGATTCCATAGTACCTCCTCGCAAGAACCTCAAAATACCTTGATGGATAACCATCCCCAAATCCACATAGTCGCCCTGAAGAATACCCCACAATAGACGAGCACGCTCCACAGTAATCTCATGCACATGAGATGATGGCATGATGTTAGCATAGATAAACGAATTCCAACCACGTGCAAACTTGTTCATGCACGAAGCAGGAAATGTGAAATAATCAGTTATGCCCCTCTTAAACTTCCAATGAGTCTCAGGCACATAAAAAGTAGCTACTATCAAATCCAAATCAAACTCCTCCAGAGTCTTCTCATTCTAAGTATCCTGACCGGGCTTCCTTGCGGGCTGATCAATCACACTCCTTATTTCCTCAGCACTGTACTCCACCGTCATCCGCCTAACCACAGTGATACCGTTTTTCTCCGCCTTCGCATTAGCATAAAACTCTTGAACAACACTCATGGGCACAACAGCGGGTGCCTCACAAAAAGCAACCCAGCCCATCTCCAACAACTTACTATCCTTCCCCGATGGCAGAAAACCTCGCTCATTGGCTATAGGCTTTGAGAGAAGCCTCGTATACTCCGCTTCAGCCTTGAGAGTGGCAAACCTTGGCCTCATACCACCTGTACTTGATGAATCAGTGGTGGTGTTGCTTACTTGAGTTCTTTATCTTTTGGGTGCCATTGGAATTTGAATAAGAGAGAAAAAGAGATAAGTGTTTGAGAGAGAATTGTGTTGAGAATTTGAGAAGTGGTGGAGAAATTTGTGTATAAGTGTATGTATATATAGGAGGTAAGAAGAGAATTATATATGAAATAGAAGTGGGAATTGTTTATGAGAATAGTGGGAATAATGGGTTTAATTTGGAGAGGGAAATTTGGGATGTGGAAGAGTAAAAATCGTGTGGAAATTGATTTTCTATTAAAAAACCCTGATTTTCTCATCACAAACTGCCTTTTATTTTTCTTTTGAAACAGGGACCCGACGCGGCCACGCGCTAGACTAGCGCAGGCGCGCTCACTTTATGCCAAATCTGTGCGGCCGCGCGCTAGATCAGTGTGGGCGCGCTCGGTTTCTGGAATACCAGCACGGCCGCGCTCTAGCTCAGCGCGGCCGCGTTCAGCTTCTGAAGTTGGCCCTGAAATTTTCTGTTTTTCTGATTTTTTATGTTTTTCTCCTTTCTCCTTGCTTCCTTTATCTACTAATGTACAACAAACTTGGGTTGCCTCCCAAGAGGCGCTTGTTTTATGTCGTTAGCTTGATGTTGAAATGCGAGATCAAACGGATAATAAAACGGCACTAACGACCTCACGGTTTGCCGTGTCACCATAGTAATGCTTCAACCTCTGACCATTTACCTTGAATGCTTGGCCTAGATCATTCTCAAAAATCTCCACAGCTCCATGTGGAAACACAGTTTTGACAACAAACGGCCCTGACCATTTTGACTTCAACTTTCCAGGAAAAAGACGGAGACGAGAGTTGAACAAAAGAACTTGTTGCCCTGGGACAAATGATTTGAGCACTAGACCCCTATCGTGCCACCTATTGACTTTCTTCTTACACATTTTATTGTTTTCATATGCTTGAAGTCGAAACTCGTCAAGTTCATTCAATTGAAGCATCCTCTTCTTTCCAGCTGCATCCAAATCAAGATTAAACTTCTTCAAAGCCCAATACGCTTATGCTAGAGCTCGACCGACAAATGACACCCTTACCATAAACCAACTAAAATGGTGACATTCCTAGCGAAGTCTTGTATGTTGTTCTATACGCCCAAACTGCTTCATCAAGTTTCAAAGATCAATCTTTTCTCGATGGACACACAAGTTTCTCTAAAATGTGCTTGATCTCTCTATTAGATATCTCAGCTTGACCATTCGTATGAGGATGATAATCCGTAACAATGCGACGATTGACATTATACCTTTGCATCATAGCAGTGAACTAGCGATTGCAAAAATGCGACCCCTCATCACTGATTATGACTCTCGGAGTTCCAAATCTTGTGAATATCTGCTTGTGAAGAAAATTAAGCACTACCTTCACATCGTTCATTGGCAACGCCTTAACTTCAACCCATTTCGACACATAATCAACCGCCAACAAGATATACTGATTATTACAAGATGAGACACCCATGAAGTCCATTCCCCAAACATCGAAGACTTTAACCTCGAGAAGCACATTAAGAGGCATCCCATCCCTCTTACATATATTACCCACACATTGACATCGATCATATTTCAAAACGAACTGATGAGCATCTTTAAACAGAGTCGGCCAAAAAAAAACCTGTGTGAAGAATACGAGCTACTGTCTTTTCTCCACCATAATATCCTCCATAAGCCGTTGAGTGGCAATCTCGCAAGATCCTCCCCATTTCACTGTAAGGAATACATCTCCTGATGATTTGGTCAGCTCCTTGTCGAAAAAGAAATGGCTCATCCCACATATACCACTTCACTTCATGTAGAAACTTCTTCCTTTGAGTGTACGACAAGTCGGGAGGCATGATATTACTCACAAGGTAGTTCATAATGTCTGCAAACCATGGTTCTTCCCTCTTGCACTCCAAACAGTTGATCATCGCGAAAAGGCTCATTTATTAACGTCTTATCTAGTGAAGCTGCACTTGGATCCTCTAAACGAGAGAGATGATCAACGACTTGATTCTTAGTACATTTTATGTCCTTGATCTCTAAGTCAAATTCTTGAAGCAAAAGAACCCATCGAATCAATCTAGGCTTCGAGTCCTTCTTCGAGACGAGATATCGAATGGCAGCATAATCAATGAAAACTGTCACCTTCGTCCCAAGCAAATAAGAGCGGAATTTCTCAAAAACCGTAGACAATAGCCAAAAGTTATTTCTCCGTAGTAGTATAATTCAGTTGAGCTCCATTTAGGGTCTTACTAGCATAGTAGACAACATGAATATGTTGTTCTTTCTCCGCCCAAGGACTGCTCCAACTGCATAGTCATTTGCATCACACATCATTTCAAACGGTTCACTCCAATTAGGTGCAGTTATGACAGGTGCCGTGATTAAACTCTTCTTTAAGAACTCAAAAGCAACCAAGCACTCGTCATCAAACTTAAACGGGACATCCTTCTCCAGAAGATTGCACAAGGGTTTAGAAATTTTTGAGAAGTCCTCGATGAACCGTCTGTAGAAACCCGCATGACCAAGAAAACTGCAAACTCCCTTAACAGAAATTGATGGGGGAAGATTTTCGATGACCCCCACTTTGGCTTTGTCCACCTCAAGACCCTTACTAGAGACCTTGTGCCCAAGAATAATGCTATGTCACACCATAAAGTGACATTTCTCCCAATTGAGAACCAGATTGGTCTCAACACACCTCTTTAGAACGTCGCCTAGATTATGCAAGCACTCATCAAATGAATCGCCAAACACAGAGAAATCGTCCATGAACACCTCCACATTCTGACCAATCATATCAAAGAAGATAGCCATCATGCATCTCTGAATTATGGCTGGTGCTCCACACAACCCAAAAAGAAACCCTTCTAAAGGCGAAAGTACCAAATGGACAAGTGAAAGTAGTCTTCTCCTGATCTTCTGGAGTAATGCAAATGATTATAGCCGAATAGCCATCCAAAAGACAGTAGTACTCATGCCCAGCCAATCGGTCAAGCATCTGATCGATAAGCGGCAGAGGGAAGTGATCTTTTCTCGTGGCCTTGTTCAACTTCCTATAATCCATGCAAACTCTCCACCCCGTGACTGTTCGAGTAGGAATGAGCTCATTCTTCTCATTAGCAATGACTGTGATACCTCCTTCTTTGGTACACACTGAACTGGACTCACCCAAGAACTGTCAGAAATGGGATAGATGATCCCTGTTTCCAGCCACTTAAGAATTTCCTTCTTCATGACTTCCTTCATGATAGGGTTTAACCCTTCTTTGTTGCTCAACAATAGGTTTGCTACCTTTCTCTGGCAGAATTTTATGCATACAAAAAGAAGGGATGATTCCCTTGATATCTGCTACCGTTCAACCAATTGCCGATTTGAATTCTCTCAGAGTTCTCAAGAGCTTCTCCTCGTCGCTACCTGAAAGGTCAGATGCAATAATAACAGGCAAAGTAGATGCATCACCTAAAAATGCATACCTCAAATGTTCAGGTAAAAGCTTAAGCTCAAGAGTAGGAGCTTCCTCAATAGATGGCTTGAGGTGTTTAGGAGCTTTGTTCAGGTCCTCCATTCCAAGAGATTTAAAAGGTATATCAATCTTCCTCTTCCAGGGAGAAGCATTTAGAAACTGCAACTGCTCATCCCCTTCATCATCTTCACTATCAGAATTCCCCAACAAGGCCTTCTCTAAGGCATTAGACCTTAGCAATTGATCAAGTTCTGAAGTAACCACATAATCAATCAACTCCACCTTTAAGCACTCCTCATTTTTCGTAGGGAACTTCATCGTATTAAACACGTTAAAAGTTACATCCTGATCCAACACTCGCATGGTGAGCTCACCTTTCAGCACATCAATCAAGGTTCAGCCGGTCGCCAAGAAAGGTCTTCCAAGATTATAGGAATCTTCTTATCCTCCTCGAATCAAGAATTATAAAATCCGCAGGAAAGATGAGTTTATTGACCTTGACCAAAAACATCCTCAACAATGCCTCAAGGATAAGTAATAAAACGATCGGGCCAACTGTAAAGTCATATAAGTAGGCTTTGGATCAGGCAAGTCCAACTTCTTGAAGATTGACAAAGGCATCATATTGATGCTAGCTCCCAAGTCACATAAGCATTTGTCAAATGAAACCTTTCCAATGGTGCATGAAATAGTGAAGCTTCCAGGATCTTTAAGCTTCAGAGGCAACTTCTGTTACAGCACATCACTGCATTCCTCCGTGAGAGCAACGGTCTCTAAGTCATCAAGCTTCACCTTCCTAGAGAGAATACCTTTCATAAACTTCGCATAACTAGACATTTGTTCAAGAGCTTCGGTGAAAGGTATGTTGATGTGTAGTTTCTTGAACACCTTCAGAAAATTCTCAAACTGCTTATCCAGATTTTTCTTCTGCAGCCTCTTAGGAAAAGGAGGTGGAGAATAGATCTGTTTCTCCCTATATTAACCTCAAGAGAAGTGTGCTTAACAGTAGTCTTCCTTGGTTCCACTTCTACTTTCTTCTGCGCTTCTTCTTCTTCAGCCTCAACTTCAGAATCTGGAGTCTTAGCTTTTTCAGGATTTGCAACCTTACCAGACCTCAATGTAATTGCTTTAACATGCTCTTAGCTTCCTTCTTGCCTGATACTTCAGTATCGCTTGGAAGCGTGCTAGGTTGACGATTCAATAATGCATTAGCAATTTGCCCAACTGATTCTCCAAGGTCTTGATGGAAACAGCTTGGCTCTTGCACATGAGCCTCAACTCCTCCAATTCAGATTTTTCATTAGCTTGCGGTAACTGCTGAAGTTGAAGTTGTTTTCTAGGGGCATATTGCGGTTGCCTGAAAACTAGGAGGGTTATACTTCTTTGCTATGTATGGCTGATAAGATTGTTGTACTGCATTCTGATTGTTACTCCAGCTGAAGTTAGAATGATTGCGGTTATTGGGATGATAAGTGGTTGAAGCTTGTTACTGTGATCTCTGAAAGTTGTTCACAAGTTGAGCTGATTCGCTAGAAATAACACACTGCTCAGTTTCATGTGCACCCCCCCCCCCACAAAGTTCACAAAACACTAGTGATTTGATTAACTCCATAATTAGCCAAAGAGTCCACTTTCATCGTCAAAGCTTGAAGTTGAGCAGTTATAGCAGTAGTTGTATCCACTTCCAGAATTCTTGCTACTTTGCCATGCAACATTTTTGCGTAGGAGTCTGGTATTCATTAGCTACCATTAGCTCAATCAACTCATAAGCTTCATTTTAGCTTTTGGCCCACAAGGCTCCACCAGACGCTGCATCGAGCATAGGTCTAGATGTGCGCCTAAACCATTGTAGAAACAGTTTATAATCATCCAATCAGGCATGCCATGGTGTGGGAACTTCCTTAGCATCTCCTTATATCGATCCCAAGCCTCACACAGAGATTCTCCGGTTTGATGTGTAAACTAAGTAAGAGCATTCTGATTGCAACAGTCCTTCGCCATAAGAAAGAATTTAGTGAGAAACTTTTAAGCAAGATCCTCCCATTTGGTGATAGACCCTGGTGGTAGAGAATGTAACCAGCACTTTGTTTTATCCCTCAGAAAAAATGGGAAGGGTCGCAGCTTGATAGCATGTTCAGTCACCCCATTGAACTTGAAAGTGTCGCAGATCTTGATGAAATCCCTGATGTGCATGTTGGGGGCTTCTGTAGGAGAACCCTTAAACTGAACTGAGTTTTGTATCATCTGAATCGTGCTCGACTTGATCTCAAAGTGTTAGCCGAGATGACTGGTCTGATGATGCTCGACTGAATATCATTGATCTTAGGCTGAGAATAGTCCATCAAAGCCTTAGGAATTTCTTTGATCTCCCATCTCTATTAAAGCTGGTTCCTCAACTTACTCTTCTTCTTCTACTTTCTCTTAGTCCTCAAAAAATGTCCTTCAAATCACTAAAGCTTCCTCCTCGGCTTGATCCAGAGTTCTCTTACGAGCCCGCGAACGCGAATGCATACACGCTCGTTAGAGTACCTGAAACACGACAAGGAAAAGAGTAGGTAAGTAACAATGTCCGAGTCAATGAACTTTAACGATAACTGATGACAAATACATAAACTAAAAGTTAACACGAGTCCCCGGCAGAGCCGCCAAAAAACTTGTTAGCGCTAAACACGCGCTAATATTTCACGCAAGTACACGCGATCGCAAGTAATATAGAATTATTTCTAGTTCGTTCCCACCGAGACTGGTTAGATTAACTTTGTGATTTATGCACTTATGCAACAATGATATGGCTATTATTCAATGCTAATACGAATAACAAATTGGGTTTTGATTATACTACGATTAACTATTGAGAATTATAGCAGAGAACATTAACTAAGAGATTAAACATAGTTGAATAATATATAACACAAACATGGGATTCTAACTTCATTAAATACTTCATTCAATAGCCTTTTCATTCTTAACCTTAGCATGTAATGGTGATGACACTAATCAGATAACACGAAACTGATAAACGCCAACTTTCGTTGTACGAATACCATACTACTAGACATCCTCAAAAAAGATAGAAACTGAATAGACACCAATTATATTGAGACCCTATATGTCTATAGAATTTGATAACATAATGGTTTAATGCACAAGTTATCTATCGTGATTACATAGGGCAAGTAATATGGTTAAAATTACCTACGAATCATGCATATCAATAACACATGAACCTATGCAAGCATGGCAAGTTCTAAACCCTTAAATTCACTTTCACTTTATTAAAGATGAACACGCTATCTTATAAGTTCGCGACGCTCATAAGACGAATAAGCACAACCAAAACTGGGTTATCAACAATCATCACACACTAAGGCATCGAAACAAATTAACTAAAAAATTCCATAAATAAATCCGCTAGAACCCCACGATAACGATTAGCCCATAATATGACTCATCATCAACTTGGGTTCCGATGAAAGCATGGTATAGTAAATGTAGTCTTTATACTGAATAAATAATAAACCAAGTACGAAACAAGAGTATAGGTTCACGAATAAGAAAACTAGCATCTAAAGTTACAACTTAGAACAAAGAATCACAAGTATAAACTAGGTCTTCTTCGCCTTTGTTGAATTGTGCTAAAACGGTCTTCTTACGCCTTCTCCTTGTGCTCTAGTACGTCTCCCTGTGAAAAAGACCTTTATTTAGGTATATATAGCAGTCCATGCATAGTAGAAGTCCTCTAATCAGAAGCCCAATAGAATCAGGATTTAAATTTCTCGACCTAGAGAAAATTCCATTTTCTTCTTTTCTTGCTGCAATGAGTTGGTCTTCACGAGCTTTATTCCTTGGACACCATCCTAACACCATATTAGCATCAAATCAATGCTAATTCACCTGAATTCTGGATTAATGCCTGAAATGCAAAAACACTAAAAAATACATTAAAACACACAACAACTTGAGTACAAAAACAGCAATTCAAAGCTTAATGGAACGTTATAAAGTGTCATAAATGCCACTCAACAGTTTCAACGGATGATCTAACTGAGTTTCAACGGATGAACAAATTCAAAAGAGCAGTTGATAGTGACTTGACAGTCACATGCGTTGATTGTATTCAAATGGAATGTGGCAGCCTATTTAGGTTTTAGAGAAACATTTCCATTTTCATGCTAAACTGGAGAGATTCAAAGATGCTAAATAGAGAAATGAAGGAGCATGAAATTAGACTAGAAACATTTTGTCTTATTTGTTTGTCTTTTTATCATGTAACTTAGTGATATATAAACAAAGGGTAGCAAGTAGAATTATAAGGAGAAAATAAGTTAGTAAGAAATTACCAGAGAAATAGATAAAGCTATATCTGTAAAGAATTTCTCTCTTCTTATAAGTTCAACTTGTAAGCAGTTGTGTGCAAAGACTTGAATCACAGAGTTCTCATTTTAATATATATCTCTAGTGGATAAATTCAATCCACCAGAAAGTTTTTAAATATGTATTTGATTACTTTGTGTTTCATTTCTTCAATACTCTTATTCCGCACTTTAGCTAAATCAAACACTGATGTATATTCATAGTAGAACAGTTCTTAAAATTGAAAAAGTAGCCAGAATTACATTCAACCCCGCTTCTGTAATTCTTTTCTAGATTGTTTGAGAATAACAGTAAACCATTATAACTTCCACGAAAACTCGAGTATTCTTCGCGGAAGTTGGGGGAAAATGATATGGATTGAAAATACATCATAAAGACACATTTAATGTTGCATTAATTACGTTTGAAATTCTTGTCCAAAACCCAATACAAATTAGGTTGATCAAGGCCTGACACAGACTAGAAACGGCCCAAGTCGTCAAGGCCCACGGGCCGAGGTCGTCAAGGCCCACGGGCCGAGGTCGTCAAGACCACGGGCAGAAGTCGTCTAGATCCACGAACACAAGTTGTCCACGGACTAGGCCCAACACGGCTGAAAGACAAAAGAAATGACGTCCAATATGGCCATTAACTCCTACAAGGAAGGATCTAGAATCCCTTGTCTTACCGGAGTCCTAATTACCATCTAAGTTGGAGACTTGTCCTAACACGAGTCTAACCCTAGACTCACCTCTATATAAGGGGCTTTATCCCTTAACCTAAAACTGCATTTTTTGTTATGATTCTTAACAACATAGAGATACGTAGGCATCTTGCTAGGACAGTCAATCCACGATCACGACCACAACCATTAAAACTCAAAGTTCACAAATCCTAGTACTAAATAATAACAAACCCTAGGTTTTGTTACACGGTGGTGGGCTTACTTGGGTAAGAATAGTCAACAATCAAGTACGTTATTCCATTTGTGTTTTCATCAGGGAGCCCAGCTCTATGTTTACCGTATACAACATCAATCAGATGTGAATTATATATTATTTTGATTTATCCCAAAGAAACGGGATTTTGTATTAATTTGGGGGACAATTTTTGGAAAAAATACGTGGCTCCGTTCAAATACAAATGTATTTAAATTTAAATTATTGATTTATTATAAAAAAATTGAGAATTACTAGAATGATAATTTTGGTTTAATATTCGGATTGGATATTCCCTTAAATGAAAATCTTAGACCATCTTCTAAAAAGTATTCATCCAGTTTTTTCCAAAACAATGATAGTATATAACATGCATATCTAAACAGCATAAAATATACATATATTATATCGTAAAGTTATTTTTCAAGAATTTTTTACCCCCACGCCTAAGATGAAAAGACCGCGTATATAGTACTAAATTTACGTTTGCATAGTACTTTGAATTTGAACATTATAAATTATTATTTTTCTAATACATGTGTCGCCTTTAACATTATAGTGCAGGTACACAACAAAATTTCAGGGCTAAATCCATAATCCTTAGCTCCCCTGTAATGATAATTAGAGTAATCTTCACATTTGGCAGGTTCGATTAATTACGAAGAAATTGGTTGTAATTTTGTTGTTTAAATGTTGGCCCATCAGTGTGGAGGGGTCGGAGGAGGCTCCCAGAATTTAACGGTGGCAGCTATAATTTGAAAAATAGAGATGATATGTAAAAAATACTAACTCCAAAGAAGACACTGTTAGGTATATATTTAGATGCCCATAAACAACAAGCTAGATTTGTTGATTGAAACATCATTATCTAAATTCACTCCACGTCATTTCCCTCTTAAAAAACTCTATCACCAACTTTATTTCCCTCTGGAATGAAGGATTTCCCCCGCTTATGTATATACTTGTTCATCACATACATATACTTATTATTTTTTTATTGTAGCCCGAAGCCGCTACCATTCGGGTGTGACTGGGTAAACCCTACGGGTTCACGCTACAAACACATATACATTATTTTAATTTTATGTAATGTGAAATGTTAAATTATTTTATGAAAAACTGTAAATTTTTAATTGTTAACCAAATTTCATTAAATACTTATATAATAATTTTAAAATATATTTTATAATTTTGAAATTATTAAATAACTAATATAATAATAAAATTAGTTAAATATTTTATATATATAAACATAATATTTTTAACTAATTCTTCTGATATTTATATTATAAGAATAATATCCTTAAATATGTTTTAATTAATTTAACATTTTAGTTTCACTTGTATTTACTAAAAAAATAATTAGTTTTTATTAATAATTTCTTCACAACTATATATGTTAAAAACAATAATTTAATATAATTGTTGAAATTTAAAAATAACAATAAAACTCTTTTCAAATATAACTAATCATTTTAACTAATACCACTAAAGTACAATTGCTTACATGTTCAACAAATTTTACATAATATCTATTTTGAATTTAGCTAATGAATATAGCTAATACCTTGGAGATGCTCTTACACTAACTTTAACAGCTTGGTTATTTGGAGTCTTCTAGTACAATATAAAGAATATTGAAAAAAAAACTCGAATAATAACCTAGCAACTTCAACAGCTTAACTATTTGGAATACAATATAAGGAATAAGGGGAAAAAATACTCCAATAATATCCTAGTAATTCCTTAAATCGCTAACATCCACGAAGATCTTCTTTCAATTCCCTATATTTAGTTAACCTCTCTCATCTTCTAACTTTTATGCAATATATATTTAAAGAGCACTTTCTCTTTCTTTTCTTTTTCTTCACTTTTTGTAATAATGATACTTTTTAATGATAAAATATTATATAAATAATGAATATAGAGAATGTAGTTAGAGGTGAAAATAACTATTGATGTAAGTTAGGAGGATCCATTTTTAGCTATTTTTAAGCCAGTCTCCTAAAATGATTACCTACACTAAAGTTAAGAATCATATTTTTCTCCACATCCAATTTCTAAAAGGAGTGATATTTCTATTGATGTTATGAATATTTTGAAAATTGATTTATAAATATAATAAAATCAATTTTTCTATAAAAAGTATGTGTTGGCCCATTAAAAAGGTACTAGCAGAATCAAAATTTTGGATTATCTTACATAATTTTGAAAAGAAAAATTAATTTGTTTTTAGACATGAAATGTATATATATATAATTGGGAATCAAAAATTAAAAGTAAAGATGACCAATTATGAGAACTAGAAAGATGACAAAAATGAGAACTCTGGATAAAATACCAGCAGAAATTTTTTCTGCTGATGTTTATTTTGATCTTTTATAACTCTTTTACAAGATAGAATTAAAACAAAATGGGATTTTTGCTGCTTCAAGCCTTTCACTCTCCATCACATACAGTAATTACAAAAATTTAGCTTGTTAGATATATTTGTGATCTCATGTCTAATAATGATTGGTATTTAATTTTTCAGATCTTAACTAACATGACAAATCAGGACTTAACTGGAAATCAGTACTTATACTGAAGTCAGAACTTAAGATATCAGAACTTAAGTTATCAGAAATTAAGATATCAGAAGATATTTATCAGGAGATAATATCAGGACTTGAGAAGACTTTCAGATAAGGAAGGCGGCTGATTAAAGGAAAGAAGATTAAGACAAACACAAGAAGAGATATGCATGGAGAAGAATTCTATGAAGAATATAATACTTGGAAGAAAAGATAACTAGTTGATATATTTTAGGATGCAGACTTATGTTCGATATCAATTAGAAGTTTATCTTGTAACTGTGTATCTATATAAACACAGCATAGGATTTACACTATATGTGTTTATT